>NC_134399.1:177881972-178181972 GCF_050003625.1 Haematobia irritans
ATTTTATTTCTACAGAAAATTTTTTCAAAATTGTATTTCTATAGAAAATTTTCTCAAAATTTTATTTCTACAGAAAATATTCTAAAAATTTTATTTCTATAAAAAAATTTGTGAAAAATGTAGAAAAATTTTCCCCAAAATTTTTTTAAAATTTCATTTCTATAGAAAATTTTTTCAAATTTTTATTATTATAGAAAATTTTGTCAAAATTTTATTTCTACAGAAAATATTCTAAAAATTTTATTTCTACAGAAAATGTTCTAAAAATTTTATTTCTATAGAAAATCTTGTGAAAAATGAAGAAATTCTTTTTCCCAAAATTTTTTGAAAATTTTATTTCTATAGAAATTTTTTTCAAAATTTTATTTCTATAGAAAATTTTGTCAAAATATTATTTCTATGGAAAATTTTATTAAAATTTTATTTCTATAGAAAATTTTGTCAAAATTTTATTTCTATAGAAAATTTTGTCAAAATTTTATTTCTATAGAAAATTTTGTCAAAATTTTATTTCTATAGAAAATTTTGTCAAAATTTTATTTCTATAGAAAATATTGTCAAAATTTTATTTCTATATAATTTTTTGTCAAAATTTAATTTTTGTATACATTTTTGTCAAAATTTTATTTCTATATAAATTGTTATCAAAATTTTATTTCTATTTATGAAGTACCTCATCGGTCTATTCGAAGTCTACACCAGTCTTATAATAGTCGACGTAACATTTTTTTTCTTTTTAGATCTTTTGAAATCTAATCAATGCTTCCCAGAGTTTGAATAAAATCTTAAATTTTGAAAAAAAAGAAAACGGAAAACCATTTATTTGAAAATAAAGATCGACAAAACGCCAAAAATATGAATATTCTATTTCTATAAAGAATTTTGTCAAAATTTTATTTCTATAGAAAACTTTTTCAAAATTATATTTCTAGAAAAATTTTGTCAAAATTTTATTTCTACAGAAATAAAAATTTTATTTCTATAAAAAATTTTGTGACAAATGTAGAAAATGTTTCCCAAGTTTTTATTTCTATAGAAAATTTTGTCAAAATTTTATGTCTACAGAAAATATTCTAAAAATTTTATTTCTATAAAAAATTTTGTGAAAAATGTAGAAAATGTTTCCCAAAATTTTATTTCTATAGAAAATTTTGTGAAAATATTATTTCTATAGAAAATTTTGTCAAAAATTTATTTCTACAGAAAATATTCTAAAAATTTATTGCTATAAAAAATTTTGTGAAAAATTTAGAAATTTTTTTCCCAAAATTTTATTTCTATAGAAAATTTTGTTAAAATTTTATTTCTATAGAAAATTTTGTTAAAATTTTATTTCTCTAGAAAATTTTGTCAAAATTTTATTTCTATAGAAAATTTTGTCAAAATTTTATTTCTATAGAAAATTTTGTCAACATTTTATTTTAACAGAACAATTTGTCAAAATTTTATTTCTATAGAATTTTTTTCAAAATTTAATTTCTATATAATTTTTTGTCAAAATTTAATTTTTGTATACATTTTTGTCAAATTTTATTTCTATATAAATTTTTATCAAAATTGTATTTCTATTTATGAAGTACCTCATAGTTGGAGAGGAATATTTTGCAAAATTTACCAAAAAATCAAGAATTTTACCGATGTACCAAACAGTAAAACATCTACCATTAGAATTCGACCAACTATGCCAACCGTGATCGCATCGCGTATCGTTTTTTCTACCCTCCACCATAGGATAGGATGTATATTAACTTAGTCATTCCGTTTGTAACACATTGAAATATTGTTCTAAGACCCCATAAAGTATATATATTCTGGGTCGTGGTGAAATTCGGAGTCGATCTGAGCATGTCCGTCCGTCCGTCAGTTGAAAGCACGCTAACTTCCAAACAAAACAAGCTATCGACTTGAAACTTGGCACAAGTAGTTGTTATTAATGTAGGTCGGATGGTATTGCAAATGGACCGATCCGGCTGAAATTTGATTTATGGTGTTAGTATATGGTCTCTAATGACCATGCAAAAATTGGTCCACATCGGTCCATAATTATATATAGCCCCCATATAAACCGATCACCAGATTTGACCTCCGGAGCCCCTTGGAAGAGCAAACTACTTCCGATACGGTTGAAATTTGGTACGTAATGTTAGTATATGGTATCCACCAACCATGCAGGAATTGGTTCATATCAGTCCATAATACTCTGTTTTTAACCTATTTGAAACAAAAAAAGTTAAAATTAGACATTAGAAGTATGAAAAAACCATGTTATAAATAATTGAATTAAAAGAAGTTCCTGGGTAGTTAAAATGAAGAACATCATTGGGAGTGCATCTTCTGGAAGTGCTTTTAAAGATGTGCCTTTTGAAGAACTTCCAATTTTTTTGCTGGGGTTTTTTTAAATTTTTCCCTTTATTGGAATACTTCCCATACCTATTATTATTATAGACTGACATTCCCATGCAAACACTTAGCTGTTGATGGCATATGCAGCTATTCAGTGTCTATTGGCTCTTAACTCCATCAGATATGGCTTCGTGCACCTGTCGCATGCATTATTATCCTTTTGTTAGAATGCTTCTTATTATTTATGTGATCCCTTTCAACACTACAAGAACAACACAGATATAGTGTGGGTAAGCGTATGGGAGAGAGGCAGAGAGATAGAGAGAGAATGGTAAATATACAAAGTCTATTCAATATCATAATTCCCCAATGAACTTATGCATGCACACAGACACATATACACGCCCAACCTAACTCACATTAGGGTGATACCAAAACGGTTTTAGTTGGCAACTCGACATATTCATAGACTCATATTTTGTTTGCATACTCAACATTCAATGATCCATATTCTATTCCCACTCCCACTGTGTTTTTTTCTATAAGGATAGTGTAATTTGTATATATATAGTGTGAGTATGTGTGTTCACTCTTTCTTTCAATTGCTTTAGTTGCATCAGTTATCTAGCTAGCCTTGCCACAAAATGGCACACGGCTGTCTGCATCCAAGTCTCCATGGCACTTGAGGCATTTCCATGACTGTGCTTTTTATTTCACTGATGTTGACTGAAAAGTGAAAACACTAAAGAGTGGTTAACCTCCTTGCCCCCTACTGAAGCTTAGTACTCATCATAGTTGGGAATTTGTGTATAGCGGGTTTTTTCTATCTGCATAATTTCTAAAAGGGGTGTTAATACTGACATTAAAGCAGGTGTTTGTTTTTTGTACCGTTTTAGACGGTGTTTTCTTTTTCTTGTTTCTGCTTTGGAAAGCCACAAACCATCCACTGCTATTGCTCTTTTTTTTTGGTTTTGATTCACCACCTAGAAGCTCATAATTATTGTTGACACAAATGTTTACAGGTTTTAATTATATTGTGGTGTCTGAGGAATGAAGTCAAGTCCAACATTTCAAATGGCTGGTGGCCGTATTATTATTTTTATATTAAATGGCTACAAGGTTGGCTAAATTAAAGCGGTGGGCTCGACGTGGGCCTACAATTGGGGTTGAGTGTTGGTGTAAAATCTGAGAGATAAGAGGGATTTGTTAGAGCTTATTTGGAATGGAAGAACAATTTAAGGTTAATTACAAGGTGTAAATTGGGGAAATTTTAAATGGATATTGTTTATTTTTAATTAATTAAACCAAGCTATTTTCATAAAATCCGTCATATATTAGGAGATATAAACAGTTTGTAAACAAAGTACTAAAGTATACAAAAAATAAAATATATAAAAAAATAATAATAAAACTTTTTTTGTAGGGTAGATAAAAATATGATTTTTTGTCTACCCTGAAAAGAGTCACTGGATATGTGCTTTTAACTTTTGGTCTTATTTGTCGTTATTAATAATCAAAAATAATTAGTAATACATATTAATTTAATTTTCGTGTTCAACTATGATTTGTTTAGTAAGTTCTAATATTTGTGACTTTTATTAAATTGGCCCTTATATCAATAAGGGGAAAAAGTTAAATCTTCTGTTGCAAGCAATTGTCATGGACACGATTTATGAAGAAACTTTTGCAATACTCCAGGTAACAGAAGTTTCTTGGTAAATCATTAAGCTCAAAAGAAAATGAAATAAGTTGGAAAGTAAGCAACAAAGTAAATGTACTTGAGTTTTATTAAAAGGAAAAGATTTTTTTTCTATTTTCGAATTAAATCTTTAAGAAAAAGTCATAAATTTAGTGCATTTCAATAAATACAAAAAAACACAAATATATACGGCCGTAATTTCCCCATTACTCAAATGAACTCGAGATGTAAAATCGAGAAAATTTTCTTCCATCAGTGCACCTCCTGTCGCTCGATGATTTTAAATCGGAGGACCTAAATTGAAATATCTCTTTAAGGACTTATAGAGGATATAGATTTAGATGTCCAAGGTTTAGCTTTCCAATTTTTAGGTAAGAATTCACCCCTCGAGTTCAAAACCGGGATCGGTTTATATGGACGCTTTACCAAAACATGCACCGATATTAACCAAACAAACGACAATTATCAAAATATGAACCGATTTAAACAAAATTCGACGTTGATTTTTGTACATCTAAAATACCTTTAAATTTTCAATTTCACGTCTATTTTATAATAACTGCTGGGAGCCACCGTGGTGCAATGGTTAGCATGCCCGCCTTGCATGCACAAGGCCGTGGGTTCGATTCCTGCTTCGACCGAACACCAAAAAGTTTTTCAGCGGTGGATTATCCCACCTCAGTAATGCTGGTGACATTTCTCAGGGTTTCAAAGCTTCTCTAAGTGGTTTCACTGCAATGTGGAACGCCGTTCGGACTCGGCTATAAAAAGAAGGTCCCTTGTCATTGAGCTTAACATGGAATCGGGCAGCACTCAGTGATAAGAGAGAAGTTCACCAATGTGGTATCACAATGGACTGAATAGTCTAACTGAGCCTGATACATCGGGCTGCCACCTAACCTAACCTAACCTATAATAACTGCTGTGTAGAAGCTCAAGAAATCAATTTGGAGATCGATTGATATGCGGGCTATATCAAAACACAGCCGATACGCACCACATTCAGTGCACTTATTTGTGAACCTTAACTACCAATTTTAGGCAAATCAGATAAAAATTTCAAACAACTTTAAAAACACTTCCAAAAATGTCCTTGTAAATATGATCCTTGTTTTAACTACATTGGCAGTTTTCTTTTTCGATTCACTTTTTTATAACTCGCTTTTTTCATATTTTTAATGGGTAAACTGAACTTTCAAATGAGTTCACATACATTCTCAAAATTTGGTGTAAATAGTAGAAACAAGTTCTCATTTTTATTAAATTATTTTATTTAATTAATACTAAAAATATACTAACCATTAAAAATCACGTTTTTCGGTATCTAATTCTAATTCCGTCGGTCTGTGTTTGTTGTTCGCAGGATAATGGTCGCAATTATTAACCGATTTTGGTGAAATTTGGTACAACGTGCTTTCATGGCAAAAGTACGAACGCTGTTGGATTTGAAAAAAATCGGATAAAAGTTAAATATAGCCCCTATAACTATGTATTGTCAATTTGGACAAAATTTTCAATAGAAATAAAATTTTGACAAAATTTTCAATAGAAATAAAATTTTGACAACATTTTCTATGGAAATAAAAGTTTGACAAAATTTTCTATGAAAATAAAATTTTGACAAAATTTCTATAAAAATAAAATATTGACAAAATTTTCTATAGCAATAAAATTTTGTGAACATTTTTCCATACAAAAAAATTTTGACTAAATTTTCTGTAGAAATAAAGTTATAACAAATTTTTATATAGAAATAAAGTTTTAACAAAATTTTCTATAGAAGTAAAAATGTTGAGAAAAATCTTAATCAAAAAAATATTTTTACTACATTTTCTATGGAAAATTTTCTATAGAAAAATATTTTGACAAAAATTTCTATAGAAAAAATATTTTGACAAAAATTTCTATAGAAATAAGATGTTGACAACAATTTCAATTAAAATAAAATTTTGATAATAATTTCTATAGAAATTAAGTTTTGACAAAATTTTCTAGAGAAATAAAATTGTTGACAAAAATTTCTATAGTAATAAAATTTTTTATAATTATGTATTGTCCGATTTGGACAAAATTTTCAATATAAATAAAAATCAAAAGTTTATTTCTATAGAAAATATTGTCAAATTTTATTTCTATAACAAATTTTGTCAAAATTTTATTTCTATAAAAAATTTTGTCAAAATTTTATTTCCATAGAAAATTTTGTCAAAATTTTATTTCCATAGAAAATTTTGTCAAAATTTTATTTTTTAGAAATTTTTGTCAAAATTTTATTTCTATAGAAAATTTTGTCAAAAATTTCTAAAATATAAAATTTTGACAAAATTGTTTATAGAAATAAAATTTTGACAAAAATTGTTTATAGAAATAAAATTTTGACAAAAATTTTTTAGAAATAAACTTTGACAATATTTTCTACAGAAATAAACTTTCGACAAAATTTTCTAGAGAAATAAAATTTTCTATAGAAATAAAATTTTGGGAAAATTTTCTATAGATATAAAATTGTGACAAAATGTTCTAAGGAAATAGAATTTTGACAAAATTTTCTAAGGAAATAGAATTTTGACAAAATATTCTAAAGAAATAAAATTTTTAACAAAATTCTCTATGGAAATTAAATTTTGACAATATTTTCTATAGAAATAAAATTTTGACAAAATTTTCTATAGAAATAAAATTTTGACAATATTTTCTATAGAAATAAAATTTTGACAATATTTTCTATAGAATAAAATTTTGACAATATTTTCTACAGAAATAAATTTTTAACAAAATTTTCTATAGGAATACAATTTTGACAAAATTTTTTATAGAAATAAAATTTTGACAATATTTTCTATACAAATAAAATTTTGACAATATTTTCTATAGAAATAAACTTTTGAGAAAATTTTCTATAGAAATAAAATTGTGACAAAATTTTCTAAAGAAATACAATTTTGACAAAATTTTCTATGGAAATAAAATTTTGACAAAATTTTCTATAGCAATAAAATTTTGACAAAATTTTCTATAGCAATAAAATTTTGACAAAATTTTCTATAGCAATAAAATTTTGACAAAATTTTTTATAGAAATAAAATTTTGACAAGATTTTCTATAGAAATACAATTTTGATAAAATTTTCTATAGAAATAACAATTTGACAAACTTTTCTATAGAAATAAGATTTTGACAAAAATTTCTGTAGAAATGAGAGTTTGACAAAAATTTCTATAGAAATAAGATGTTGACAACAATTTCTATAGAAATAAAATTTTGATAAAATTTTTAATAGAAATAAAATTTTGAGAAAATTTTCTATAGAAATAAAATTTTGGGAAATTTCTCTTTAAAAATAAAATTTTGATAAAATTTTCTATAGAAATAAAATTTTGACAAACTTTTCTATAGAAATAGAAGTTTGACAAAAATTTCTGTAGAAATAAGATTTTGACAAAAATTTCTATAAACAAATATATAAATACAGCACTAAGTTCGGCCGGGCCGAATCTTAAATACCCACCACCATGAACCAAATATTAGGGTTTCCTTTAAAAATTTCAGGAGGACTTGAGGACACTTCCCGAAGATAAATTTAAAGATTTCACCTGTGAGGACTATATCACATTCTGGATTTATAAGAACCATTTTTGTTTGAGTTTTAGAGGAATCATTATTATCTCTTGTAAGTGTGCAAGAAAATTATAAATAAGGTCTTGATTTGAAATCTTACATTGAGTTTCAAGCAATTTTCATGATCAGTGCGCCTTCTACACCCTCAAGAAGTGAAGTCGGTCTATATGGAGGCATTACCAAAGGGACCGATAAAAACTTACAATTTCAGGCAAATCAGATAAAAACTACCGTTTCTATAAACCCAAGGAGTTAAATCGGGAGATCGTTCTTATGGGGGCTATACTAAAATATGCACCGATACTCACCGTTTTCGGAACACATTTTTATGACCCGAAAATACCTCTAGATTTCCAATTTCAGGGAAATAGGGTAAAAACTTCGGATTCTATAAGCCCAAGACCCCAAATCGGGAGGTCGTTTTATATGGGGACCATACCAAAACATGGACCGATACTCATAACTTTTGGCACACGTATTTGGGGTCCTACAATACCTCTAGATTTCCAATTTCAGGTAAATTGTATAAAAACTTCGATTTCCATAAAACCCAGGACCCCAAATCGGGAGGTCGGTTTATATGGGGACTATATCAAAACCTGGACCGATATAGCCCATCTTCGAACTTGACCTGCCTGCAGACAAAAGACAAGTTTGTGCAAAATTTCTATAAGCCCAAGAAGTAAAATCGGGAGATCGGTCTATATGGGGGCTATACCAAAACATGGACCGATACTCACCATTTTTGGTACACGTATTTGTGGTCATAAAATACCTCTAGATTTCAAATTTCAGGCAAATTGGATAAAAACTACGATTTCTATAAGCCCAAGACCCCAAATCGGGAGGTCGGTTTATATGGGGACTATATCAAAACCTGGACCGATATAGCCCATCTTCGAACTTGACCTGCCTGCAGACAAAAGACGAGTTTGTGCAAAATTTCAGCACGATTGCTTAATTATTGAAGAATGTAGCGTGATTACAACAGACGGACAGACAGACGGACAGACGGACATCGTTATATCGTCTTAGAATTTCTCCCTGATCAAGAAAATATATACTTTATATAGTGGGAAATCGATATTTCGATGTGTTACAAATGGAATGACAAACTTATTATACCCCCGTCACCATTCTGTGGTGGTGGGTATAAAAAAGATGTTGACTAAAATTTCTATAGAAAGAAAATTTTGACAAAATTTTTTATAAAAATAAAATTTTGACCAAATTTTCTATGGAAATAAAATTTTGACAAAATTTTCTATAGAAATAAAATTTTGACACAATTTTCTATAGAAATAAAATTTTGACAAAAGTTTCTATAGAAATAAAATTTTGAAAAAAATATTCTATAGAAATAAAATTTTGAAAAAATTTTCTATAGAAATAAAATTGTGACAAAATTTTCTATAGAAATAAAGTTTTAACAAAATTTTCTATAGGGATAACATTTTAACAAAATTTTCTATAGAAATAAAATTGTGACAAAAATTTCTATAGAAATAAGATGTTGACAATAATTTCTACACAAATAAAATTTTGACAACAATTTCTATAGAAATAAACTTTTGACAAAATTTTCTATAGAAATAAAATTGTGAGAAAAGTTTTTAATAGAAATAAAATTTTGACAAAATTTTCTACAGAAATAAAATTGTGACAAAATTTTCTATAGAAATAAAATTGTGGCAAGATTTTATATAGAAATAAAATTTTGATAAAATTTTCCATAGAAATAAAAATTTGACAAACTTTTTTGACAAAATGTTCTATGGAAATACAATTTTGACAAAAGTGTCTATGGAAATTCAATTTCGACAAAATTGTCTTTGGTAATAAAATTTTGACAAAATTTTCTATAGAAGTAAAATTTTTGACAAAAATTTCTATAGAAATAAAATTTTGACAAAATTTTCTATGGAAATAAAATTTTGACAAATTTTTCTATAGCAATAAAATTTTGACAAAATTTTTTATAGAAATAATTTTGACAAAATTTTCTGTAGTAGTAAAATTTTTGACAAAAATTTCTATAGAAATAAAATTTTGACAAAATTTTCTATAGACATATAGTTTTAACAAAATTTTCTATAGGAGTAAAATGTTAACAAAAGTTTCTATAGAACTAAAATTGTGACAAAAATTTCTATAGAAATAAGATGTTGACAAAAATTTCTATAGAAATAAGATGTTGAAAAACATTTCTATAGTAATAGGATGTTGACAAAAATTTATATAGAAATGAAATTGTGACAAATTTTTCTATAGAAACAAAATTTTTACAAAATTTTCTAAATAATAAAATAAATTTGTGACAAAATTTTCTATAGAAATAAAATTGTGACAAAATTTTCGATAGGAATAAAATTTCGCCATCCGTCCTATGACAAGCCCACGTTAAATTCATTGCTGTTGCGCCAATGTTACACTAGTTCTGGATCCAAAACGAACATTTTCATTACTTTTTTGGTGACGCTTTTGCTGGGATTTAGTACACTTATTTGTGAATCTAAAATACCTCAAGATTTTTAGTTTCAGACAAATAGGTTTAGTATTACGGTGTCCAGAATCTTATGAAATTAAATCTGGAGATTGGTCTACATGTGTACTATACAAAACAAATGCTCAAGAAATCAAATCAGTAAGAAATATTTAATAGAACAAGATCTGAGTCAATTTCTTAAGAGGACCATGACTAACGACCTGTCTAAGGATGGGTAAGGGTACATGTACTAAATAGTTGAAGAATTTATGTGTTGGAAAGAGATCAATTGACAATAACCCATGTTAAATTGGTTGGCGCCTTCCACACGTATTGATCAGAACTGCAACAATTCCATAAACGCCAGGGGCTATTCAGGTACGAGTCCTGGGCGTTCATCTATTCTCTAAAGGGTATTTATTTTCCAAACATTTCTTATCCTTTTATACCATATCCATAATCTTTTTCCACATCATTTGAATGAAACTGACAAGGGAGTAAAATAAGAAAATTGCTTTAATATTTAATCATTTACCCCATCCATCCAACCATCAATCATGTATGCTTGAATGTGTGAGTAGCATAAGTTTAACGATAATTGATTTTTGAAAATTTTCTCTCTATTATACCATCAAAAATTCGAGTGTGTGTGTGGGTAATTGTGAAACCTCCCAGCGGGAAATGGAAGGGACGTGGAATCGATGATGGAAGTGCTGCCCGGGTAGCTATAAGGCCTGGGCGCTGCATTACGTGTTCATTTCAAAATAACATTGGATTGGATTGGAGACCAAGGCCTTGCCTCTCGCTTCTATTCGTATGCCTTCTAGTGGTGATGTCGTCGATGCCATGTTATCAGGCCTTCATACTAAGTACAAAAATCATGCCTTCCAAAGAAGACCCTCAAAAAGGCCTGGACAGGAAGGCATAAAAGAAAGCGTGTAAAAATAAATATTTTGAAGGCAAGGTTGTCTATTAACTGACCATTTGACCATTTCCACATCCCAATGAATTTTTCGTTTTTTGTAAGTATGTCTCAAACATTTTATAAACTAAACGTGGGTATATAGTTCAATGACCGTACACATAAATTCCATATGAACTAAAGCAAAAGAAAATTTTCGTACGATTCCAAAAATAGAATGAAATGCCAATTATTTTGTCCTTTATTTTTAGTTCGTTTTTATACCCTTAACCACTACTGTGGTACAGGGTATAATAAGTTTGTGCATTTGTATGTAACGTCAAGAAGGTCGTTTAGTATACCGGTCGTCTTGGAATTAAATTCTGAGTCGATTTAGCGATGTCCGTCTGTCTGTCTGTATATGTAATTTTGTGTGCAAAGTACAGGTCGCAGTTTAAGTCCGATCGTCTTCAAATTTGGCACAGAGTTTTACCTTGGCTCAAAGACAATCGCGATTGATTTCGGTTCAGATTTAGATATAGCTGCCATATATATTTATCACCGATATGGCCATAATTGACGTATTTATCAACGTATTTCCTTAAAATTTCGCTGAGCCGAATATTTGGGGGCTCTCGTCAAATATGCAAAATTATTAGATATAGCTCCCATATATATCTTTCGCCCGATTTGGACTTATATGGCCTCAAAAGCCAGAGTTTTACCCTGATTTGCTTCAAATTTTGCACAAGGAGTGCGTTTAATAGTGTCGTTAATTATACCAAATTTAGTTGAAATCGGTTCAGATTTAGATATAGCTCCCGAATATGTCTTTCGACCGATTTCGACTCATATACCCACAGACACCAAAGATTTACCCCGATTTACTTGAAACTTTGCACAGGGAGTAGAATTAAAGTTCTGGATATGCTAGCGAATTTTAATTGAAATCGGTTCAGATTTTGATATAGCTCCCATATATATCTTTCGCCAGATTTTCCGTCATATGACCACAGAGTTCAAATTTGTAGTCCGTTTTCGTTAAATTTTGCACAGGGAGTAGAATTAAAATACTAAGTATGCGTGTCAAATTTGGTTAAAATCGGTTCCGATCTCTATATAGCTTACATATATATGTTTTTACGATTTGGGCAAAAATGGCCAAAATACCCACATTTTCCTTATAAAATCGCCACTGCTAAGTCGAAAACTTGTAAAAGTGACTCAAATTTTACTTTATTTCTTATACATGTCTATCGACCGATAAATCTTAAATACACTTTTGCGAAGTTGCCTCAAATTTGGTTCATTATAAAATGTTTCCCATATTTTTTTACTAACATTGTGTACCATCCCAGGGCATTAGGCGACTTAAATTTTAAGTCTATAGGTTATAAAATCTGTTCAGATGAAGTCAGATTTAAATGTATGTATTTGGGCCAAAAACCTTTATATATATAGCACCCAACACATTTGACGGATTTGATATAGTGTCGAAAATGTGGATTTACAAAGTGTTGCAGTGTATAATATATTCGGACCCCCCCCGACTTTAGACTTTCCTTACTTGTTTTTTACTAACATTGTGGTCCGTCCCGGTCATAAACAAATTTAAATTTTGAGTCTAGACATTTTGTGAATGTTTAAAAAATGCCCAAATCGGTTCATATTTAAATAATTGTATATGGGAAAATAAACCTTTATATGGCTACTAACAAATTTGAAGGTGTTAAGATGTTGGTATTCATACTGGTGAAGGGTATAATTTAGCCGGCCCCGCCCGACTTTAGACTTTCCTTACTTGTTTAATATGAGAATGAGTTAATTCGTGTTTTCCTATTGGACGATTCGCATTAAAAAAGATTTCAATTTCATACCGTGAAACAAGTTGTCAAAATTACTAGAGAGAATGGGCGGAGCTGAACTATCAAAGACAATTTGTTTGCTTCTTTAACTCTCAAGGATTTGATTAAAACTGCCTGTAAAACTGAATTTTCGTTCTTATAACAACAATATAGGTCCTTCTTTTTCCAATTCCGAAAGAAGGCACAGAATAATGTGTGCGGGCATTTTTTGTAAAGGAAGTGCAAGGCATTTTAGCATGCATGATAGGAGAAGGCATATGGGAAGGTGTTAAGGATCCCAAAATCATGGGTTAAGAAAGCATGATTTTTGCGGTACTTCGCAATTTTCCCGCTGGGGCTTTTCTACACAAACACAACTACACCCTCTCCCTCTCTTCCCTATACAAGTATACTATTTTTCAATTATCTTTCATTGTCACTTCCTGATTGAAAGTTTATGCATTTTTATAAGTAATTTCCTTTCTTTTGGTTTTTGGTTTCTTTGTTTGGGATATTGTGGGAAAATTTGCGATTAAAATCTCTCTAATTGTTGGAGTCAGTAGAAAATTAAAATTCGTTTAACTTTGCATTGGGGATTGTATGAAAACAATTTGAATAAAATTTAAATATTTATAATAATACAAAAAAAAACTTTGAAGAATTAACCGAAGCGTTGCTGCCTACCCAATATCTTATCGGTTTAATTAACTTTATTGAATATTGCTCTCATTGAATAAATTCAAAGTCACGGAATTGATAAGGGTTGGAAGTTAATTACAAATTGGTAATAGATGGGTAAGAGGATGGGCCTGGCGTATACGAGGTGGACCTAGACAATGGTATGTGTTAAATGACTAATGATATTTGTAGATGGTATCGGGACCCGGAGGCAACAGAAAATTCCTATGATTTTGTGTGCAAAATTTTAGAAGAAACAAGATTTGGGCTCCTTTTTCTTTTAGGATATTACAAAACTGCAGCCTGAAGGATATACTTGCCTTCATCATGCCTTCGGGATAGAAAACCTAGAGAGCTCATTTTGGGAAGTCGTCTCAAAACTTGAGTACGATTAATAAAGAGGAGCGAAAACAACTATGAGGAAACATAATGGATCAACATTGTCTAAGTGGAAACCAACCCCTTTTTCTACGGGTTGGCTTCATCCTTTATAATTTAACCTAAGAACTATTTATAGCAGGTAAATAAGAAAGATGCTAATGTTAGCATAAGCTTTACAACGGATTTTTTATGTAGTTATTGTCATACTTCAACATCTTGAGATCCTTAAAAGCCTTTCTAAGAAAATAATTTCTTATATGTTAATGTTCTCACCGCTCTCTCTCACGCCCACACACACGTAAACACATAGTATATAATCAGGGGTGCCAATTTTGCCGATTTATCGGCATTTTGACGATTTTTTTACTCAAAAAATAGCAAATGTCGATTTTCCCATTTTTGACCCAAATAAAAATTAAATCAAATGCATTCAGTTGGCAGATAGAGGAATTGAAAGTTTATGCTACATACTTCATACATATAAGAGCTATCCCTCATTTTACATCTACAGTAATAGTATCACGCTTGCCACTCGTGCCAAAAATAATCCACCAAAATTTGAAGAACATTTTACAAAAAATCTACCAAATTAAAGAAAAAAAAAAAATATTTTGAAGTTTTTGATCAATTTCTTTGTGGTGAATATATACAAAAATATTGTTTTATTTTAAAGAAATGTTTTTTATAGAATTTACGGAAAATGATGTTAAAATTTTATTTCTACAGAAAAGTTGGCAAAATTTTATTTCTATAGAAAATTTTCGTTTATTTGTTATTATTGGCTTCTCTTCAATCGTTATTGTTGTTTTTGATCTCAGCTTAAAGCCATGCATTGACTAAACTACAAGTGTAGCTTAACCAACAGAGGAAAAGTATGCTTGTCAAATTTATTTGGGCAAAGCCCTATAGACTGCAAGATGGTTGGATGTACAGCTGTTTCGGCATTACCACATTCCTCATCAGCATCCTCTACTTGCAGCAAAACTATCAACCAATTATCAGAATAAATTCGGGTAATTCACTCAACCCAAAGTGAACTACACTTGAACGTCCCGAAAATGGGTTTGATAGAAATTTTGTCCAAATTTTATTTCCATAGAAAATTTTGTCAAAATTTTATTACTATAGAAAAATTTGTCCACCTTTTTATTTCTATAGAAAATTTTGTCAACATTTTAGTTTTTTAGAAAAACTTGTCAACATTTTATTTCTATAGAAAATATTGTCAAAATTTTATTTCTATAGAAATTTTTTTCAAAATTTTATTTCCATAGTAAATTTTATTTCCATAGAAAAATTTGCTAACATTTTATTTCATAGACAATTTTGTAAAAATTTTATTTCTATAGAAAATTTTGTCAAAATTTTATTTCTATAGAAAATTTTGTCAAAATTTTATTTCTATAGAAAATTTTGTCAAAATTTTATTTCTATATACAATTTTGTAAAAACTTTATATCTGTAGAAAGTGTTTTAATTTCTATAGAACATTTACATCCAAAACATAGAATTCAGATCACACCTAAAGAAGTGATGTAAATTCAGTGCAACGGCTGTTGAAATGGAAGACTTCCGTCCTATGACAAGCCCATGTTAAATTCATCGCTTCTGCGTCAATTTTGCACCACTTCCGGATCCAAAAAGAACATTTTCATTAATTTTTTGGCGACGCTTTTTTTGCTGGGATACGTAAATATTAAAGATCTTTAAAAAAATCTTACTGAATTAGTAATATATATTAAAAAATAAATGTTTGTATTATTTTTATACCCTAAACCACATAGTGGTCAGGGTATAATAAGTTTGATTGGCCAAAAATTTTGTGCCTACCAGAAATATTTATTTTAGACCCCATAAAGTATATACCGATCGACTCAAAATCACCTCTTGATTCGATCTAGCGCTTGGTGTCCGTCCGTCTGTCCATGTATTTGTTGTTCACAGGATTCCGGTCGCAGTTATTAACCGATTTTGATGAAATTTGGTACAGGGAGTTTTTTGGGCACAAGGACGAACGCTATTGAATTTGGACGAGTTCGACAAATGGGGTCACGTTGCGCGTTTTTTCAAACGGATTGTCACCAAATTTGGCAACAGGTAGTCTTTTTCAGCGCCCTTCAAGTCTGCAAAATTTCAACCAAATCGATTCAGATTTAGATATAGCTCTCATATATATGTATCGCCCGATTTTCCCAAATTTGGCCACAAAACCTTTATTTATCAAGCAATATTACTGAAAGTTGGCTAAATATAATCTTATATAGCACTAACTATATGTGCAAAAAATCATCGAAATCGGTTCAGATTTAGCTATAGCTCCCATATATATGTACAGCCCGATTTTTCTAAATTTGGTCATAAACACTTTATTTATCAACCGATCTTACCCAAATTTGGCTAAATGTGGTCTTCAATAGCACTAACTATATGTGCAAAAAATCATCGAAATCGGTTCAGATTTAGATATAGCTCCCATATATATGTATAGCCCGATTTTCCCAAATTTGGCCATAGAACCTTTATTTATTAACCGATCTTACTAAAAGTTTGCTAGATTCAGTCCTCTATAGTACTAACTATATGTGCAAAATTTCATCGAAATCGATTCAAATTTAGTTATAGCTCCCATATATGTATCGCCCGATTTTGAAAAATTCGCCCTTATAACCTTATGTTTGACCATACAGGCCTCATTTCGTAACTGATCTTACTCAAATCTTACACAAGGTAACCTTTTGTGGTATTAATCAAACCAGCAAAATATTATGCAAATTTGTTCAGATTTCGATATAGCTTCCATATATATGCATCGCTCGATTTTCCCAAATTTGGCCATAGTACTCTTATTTATTAACCAATGTTTTGATGTACTAGCCGATCGTAATTATACGTACTTGTAGCTCTTACATAAGAATATTGCTCGATTTTTACAAATTTGTATTTATTACCCACACTAATTTAACGATTTTCTCTTTTTTAATAATGGACTCAATATTAGTGGCATACTAACTCCGTAGGATCAATATCAACACAGCCAGTGTTGCTAGAAGTAGGGGAAATTCCCTATATGAAGGGTTTTTCTAATATTTAGCGTCTTGAGGGACGTAAGGCCACAATGTAGGACATTTTCACTCAACACAATTTGTAATAATCTTTACATTTTGGTGGCTCTAGAGGAGGAAATTAGAAGCCGGTAAGGCTTTATCTTTAACAATGTGTGGTAAACTTTATTCCTGTAGAAAATTTTGTCAACATTTTATTTCTGTAGAACATTTTGTCAAAATTGTATTTCTAAAGAAATTTTTTTCAAAATATTATTTCTATAAAAAATTTTCTCAAAATTTTATTTCTGTGGAATTTTTTCTCAAAATTTTATTTCTATAGAATTTATTGTCAAAATTTTATTTCTATAGAAACTTTTTCCAAAATTTTATTTTTATAAAGATTTAACAAAAAAGATTACTAATTTGGGTAGAATTCTACCAACTGTGGCAACCGTGGTGGTAATACAAATTTATATTCTAAGTTATATACGTTGCATATTCATGTTTTAAGATAATAAAGTACTTAGTTTTGTAAAATTTTTTAAATTTAACGAAAAATATAGTAGGGAAAATTATTTGGGAATGTATGGGAAAGTAGGGAACTTTTTTTGTCCTTGTAGGGTAAACCGAACATTTTCCCTGGCAACATTGACTATGAGCTATAGTCAGCTTGACACAAAGCACCCATAGACATGTACCCCTTAATTTTCTTAAATATGCAACTGAGGTTTATCTCCCAGACCTATATGTTACCCCACAAATGCTTATGATTAATAATTCTGTAATGGTGGTTTAGGGTTATGATATAGTCGGCCCCGCCCGACTTTCTACTTTACTTACTTGTTTTTATACAAATCGGAATTCATTAGCTGTTGAAATTCACAGTTATGTGTGTTAATTTTCTGTTTCTTATATATAAAATAAATACTTTTGTTTTCAAACAAAAAATTGTTGACGATTTATAAAATGGAAGTGACGATTATGACGATTTCTTCGGAAAAAAATTGTGGAGTTTTCTTGAAATTTTATTGGCAACCCTGTATATATAATTAACTTTTGCTCATTTCAATAACCATCACATACAACCTTAGAAAACTACTATGCAATACATGAACGATAAGTACAGCTACAAAGTCAACGGTATTTGCCTTCTTAACATCGGAAATAAAGGAAGAAGGCAAATGTATGGAATGAACCCTAAAGGAAAAATCAATTTGTTCAAAATGTTTGTTTAAAGTTATCAACCAATCAATACTACATTCTACTCTTCCGCCCGAAATAATCACGCTTGACTTTTTCATCCTTTTTGTATTTTGAACAAAAGCTACCGTGGTCATAGGAAAAGTTTGATTAATTGTGGTTATTTTTTATAATTGGTATCCCATTGGGAAGTGGTTAATAAATCGCCTAATGGTATTATACGTCAACAGCTTGTTTGAATTGACTTGAAAAAGAAAAGAAAATTGAGGCCTACACTTCCGAAAGAAGAATTACTTTTAAAGAAGAGGGGAATATGGTTTTTGTCAACCGGTTGAATTTAGAGATTAAACCAATTGTATGAAAGTGTTCTGCCGCCCCAACCCCCTCCCCCACAAAAAAAAAAAAAATATTGGAGAACTTTATCGCATAACAATTATTATAAAAACTAAAGAATCCAAACTTTGAAGGTGTAGGCAATTTGTCTTTTTAATATATGGTCTAAAGGCAATATGCTTTATTGTCGCTTTTTTATACCCTGGGACGGATAGCTAGATCAATTCAGCGGCCGGCCCTTAACATTATTCCCAAAGACATCATGTGTCTAACTCGTGTCCTTCTGGGTGTTGAAAACATATGCACTAACTGGTAATACCCTGTTCCAAAGTGTGCTTAACCTGGTTCTGTAAATCTGGTCTGCTAGGTTAGGTTAAAGTGGCAGCCCGATTAAGATTTAGGCTCACTTAGACTATTCAGTCCATTGTGATACCACATTAACTAAAAGTACCTATTACATATGGGCACTTCTAGTTTTAACCGCTGAACCTTCTCGATTATTTTCTTCTGTTGAACCAACCAGATTGTTCCAAAAACATTAGCAGACTGGTTAAGTTAACGTTTTCCAGGTCCGCCAGTAATCTGAAGCTATATGCCCCTAAAATTTGCTTACGCCTTACACAAAATGCAGGACACTCACACAAGAGGTGTTTTATTGATTCCTTTTCCTCCGCATCATGACAGCTCATATAGTAGTCATTATACTTCGCATCAATAGTTTTTGCCAAATAGCCTATCAGGCAGTGACCCGTTATAGCAGATATCAGGAGTGATATCTGGCGTCTCGAGAACACTAACACTAGTGTGCGGTTTAAGTTTAAATGGGGCCATATTTGCTTAGTGTCGTTACAACCTTGCAATTGTCCCATCGAACATTTGCCATCATGACAGCCTGAATCATACCAACAGATCCTAGTTCCCCTGGAATATGTAAGGTAGTTCCTAGCCTTGCTAGCTCATCTGCTTCGCAGTTCCCTGGTATGATCCTATGGCCAGGCACCCATATTAGGTGAATATTGTGCTGTTCAGCCATCTCATTGAGAGATTTGCGGCAGTCGATGGCCGTTTTCGAGTTGAGGAATTTTATTGCTGGTTGACTGTCTGAGTATATATTAATGCCAATATTGCTTGGAGCATTACTTCTCAGCCAATTCACCACTTCTCTTATTGCTAATATTTCAGCCTGAAAAACACTACAGTGATCAGGTAATCTTTTCGCTATTCGAAGTTCCAGATCTTTAGAATATACTCCGAAACCCACTTGGCCATCCAATTTGGAGCCATCAGTGTAGAAATCTATATATCTTTTATTCCCCGGGGTCCGTGTACACCACGCCTCACTGTTGGGAATTAGAGTCTCAAACTTTTTGTCGAAAAGTGGCCTCGCCAATGTGTAATCCACTACATTAGGCACATCTGGCATTATTTTGAGGACCGAACTGTAACCGTATCTTTTTTCCGACCATAGCGATAGCTCGCGCCACCGCACAGCCGTTTTTGCAGCTGATTGTTTGGCAAAAATGTCTAAAGGCAATAGATGCAGCATGACATTAAGGGAATTTGTTCCTGTCTTGCTGAATGCACCCGAGATACACAAGCACGCCATACGCTGAACTTTGTCTAAACTTGTCGGCTGGTGAAGTGCCGGCCACCAGACTACAACACCATATAGCATTATAGGTCTAACCACTGCCGTGTATAGCCAATGTAAAATTTTTGGTTTTAGTCCCCACTTTTTCCTATTGCCTTTTTGCACGAGTATAAAGCTACCGTTGCTTTCCTCGCCCTTTCTTCAATATTAAGGTTAAAGTTCAGCTTCCTGTCCAAAATAACGCCAAGGTATTTTGTACACTCACTAAAAGGAATTTCAATACCCCCTAAGGAAATGGGCCTAACCGTGGGAGTTTTGTGATCTTTGCAGTACATTACTAGTTCTGTCTTTGCAGGATTTACCCCAAGACCATTATCTTTCGCCCATTTCTCAGTCATTCGGAGGGCTCTCTGTATAATATCTCTAGCTGTTGATGGGAATTTTCCCCTGACTTGTCTGCTAAACCGCATAAGGGAGCCACCGTGGTTCCAGGGTTAGCATGCCCGCATTGCATACACAGTGTCGTGGATAAAACCCAGTTTCGACCAAACACCAAAAAGTTTTTCAGCTGTGGATTTTCCCTCCTCAGTAATGCTGGTGACATTTCTTAGTGTTTCAAACCTTCTCTGAGTGGTTTCACTGCAATGTGGAACGCCGCTCCGACTCGGAAGAAGGAGGTCCTTGTCATTGAGCTTAACATAGAATGGGGCAGCACACAGTGATAAGAGAGAAGTCCAACATTGTGGCATCACAATGGACTGAATAGTCTACGTTAGTCCGAAATATTGGGCTGCCACTACACCTAACCTAACGTCAACCGCATAAGACTTTGTACAAAAACTCATAATATTCCGGGTAATTGACCAATAACCAGCTCATACCTTTACACACCGATTACCTGTACAAAATGCACCCCAAATGACCTCTTCTCGGAGAATTACAAAAAAAAAAAAAAAAAAAACGGAAACCAAACGACTACCCCTACTCTTCCTTATTTAATTTCCACAAATTTATGAAGGTGTTTTCATTTTACTACACTATTTACAGTTATCCTTAAAAGACCCTTTAGAAATTCCAATGTTGGCATTCACATTTTTTGTATGCTCTTGTAAAACTACAAACATTTTAATAAATCCAATATTATTGCTTCTTCTATTAAGTCTTCATTTGCTCTTGGAAAGGCTCAAAGCAAAGTCCAGCGAATGAAAGGAAATCCTTTTGGAAATGTTTTCTATTGTTCTTCGAACAAAGGAGATTATTTCACCTGAAAAATTTCAATTCCTATAGAAGAGGATGTATGCGTTTGTGTATGTGTGTTTGTTTATGTATCAATAAGGGGTTTATAAGTATCTGTGTGTGTGTGTGTGTTTAACATTCCACAAATATCCGGTGTATTTGGAATGAAATCCCTTACCTGGACACCAGCCAAACCAGCCATGTTTGGACGAGCAAGTACATTCCCATCCACTTAATACCAAGTATTTGTTAAACACTTCATGTGACCTAATGGTCCTTCATAACTTTGTGCCTCCTTGAAAATGTTCTTCCAGCTTACCAAAAAGGACTTAACTTTGCAGCAGCGACAGCAATAGCAACAGCAGCAGTGACAGCAACAACAACATCAAACTTTAATGATTTCCTTTCAACAATTTGGACAATATTTGCTTGTTGCTGTTGTTAACGTGGCATTGTGTATTTGGTGATGCTATTGTTGTTGGTGTAATACATGTTATCGTGTTGTTGTTGTTGTAAATCGTTCAATATTATTAAATTTAATACACAAGGGCCATTGTTTGCTATTTTCGATGACGATTTTATATTTCATTTCTCAGTTTTCCTTTACGGCAACTGATTTCTTAAGGGGATTTCTTTAGTTCAGTTGGACTGGACATTTATGCCAGCCAGCCAGCCAACCAGTCACCCATCTTTACTAGCCTCATTGACTACTTTCAATTGTTAGTAGCCATGGTGACTTACACAAAAGTCCTCTCTCGGTTTATTTTTGTTATTGTTATTGTCGTTGTTGTTATTGTTATTGTTTATATCCCAAGTGACCCATATTGTATTAAGGATATTTCGATTCGATGTAGCATTTTGTGAATATCTGTGGGTAAAGCTATTTTACGCAAAAAAATGGGAACAACGTAAAACATTTCCCACATCATAACCCACGGGAGATAAGGGGGAACTTTTCTCCTATCAAAGAGCTTGGCGGTTCTCTTTTCTATGACCCAGTTCGTGAGGAGTAAAACACAGTGTTTAGCGTACCAAGAATGAGGTCTGCATAATTCATAGGTTTAATTACAGCCCGAGATTGTAGCCATAATAGTCCGAATGAGAGGTGGCATACGCTCGATTTGCATACAAATGGTCCTGGGTTAAATTCCAGATTCGACCGAACACCAACACCAGAAGACGAACATCGGAGATGTTTCGAAATATTTTAAATAATAATACAACTCAACAAAACCAACAACATCTGTTTTTATTTATATGACCTCAAGCCGAACTAAACAAAATACAATTTTTACAAAATATTCTATAGAAATAAAATTTTAACAAAATTTTCTATAGAAACAAAATCTTGACAAACTTTTTTATAGAAATAAAATTTTAACAAAATTTTCTATAGAAACAAAATCTTGACAAACTTTTCTATAGAAATAAAATTTTGACAAACTTTTCTATAGAAATACAATTTAAACAATATTTTCTATAGAAATACAATTTTAACAATATTTTCTATAGAAATACAATTTTGAAAAACTTTTCTATAGAAATAAAATTTTGACAAACTTTTCTGTAGAAACAAAATCTTGACAAACTTTGCGATAGAAATAAAATTTTGACAAACTTTTCTATAGAAATAAAATTTTGACAAACTTTTCTATAGAAATACAATTTTGACAAAATTTTCTATAGAAATAAAATTTTGACAAAATTTTCTATAGAAATAAAATTTTGACAAACTTTTCTGTAGAAATAAAATTGTGACAAAATTTTCTATAGAAATAAAATTGTGACAAAATTTTCTATAGAAATAAAATTTTGGCAAACTTTTCTGTAGAAATAAAATTTTGACAAAATTTTCTATAGAAATAAAATGTTGACAACATTTTCTATAAAAATAAAATCTTAACAAAATTTTGTATAGAACTAAAATTTTGACAAAATTTTCTATAGTGATAAAATGTTGACAAAATTATATATAGAAATGAAAGTTTGGTAGATTATTTTTGGCGATATGGACCAATTTTTATGTCAATGGGGATCGGCTATATATAACTTATGACCGATATGGACCGATTTTAGCATGGTTGTTAGCGACCATATACTAGCGCAATGTACCAAATTTCAACCGAATCTAATAAATTTTGCTCATCCAAGAGGTTCCGGAGGTCAAATCTGGTGATCATTATATATGGGGGCTATATATAATTATGGACCGACATGGGCCAATTTTTGCATAGTTGTTAGAGACTATGTATTAACACAACGTACCAAATTTCAACCGGACCGGGTGAATTTCGCTCCTCCAAGATGCTATGGAGGTCAAATCTGTTGATCAGTTTAAATGGGGGCTATATATAATTATGAACCAATATGGACATATTAACACCACGTACCAAATTCCAAACGAATCGGATGAAATTTGCTTCTCTAAGAGGCTCCGCAAGCCAAAGGTGAGCGTCGGTTTATATGGGGGCTATACGTAAAAGTGGTCCAATATGGGCCATTTGCAATACCATTCGACCTACATCAATAACAACTACTTATACCAAGTTTCAAGTCGATAGCTTGTTTCGTTCGGAAGTTAGTGTGATTTCAACAGACGGACGGACATGCTTAGATCGACTCAGTATTTCACCACGACCCAGAATATATGTATATACACTATGGGGTCTTAGAACAATACTTCGATGTGTTATAAACGGAATGACAAAGTTAGTATCCCCCCATCCTATGGTGGAGGGTATAATTAATTGATTGATTTTGCAATCAATATCAATTAAAATTTTATTTGAATCAATTTAACAAGTATATACGGTCGTAAGTTCGGCCAGGCCGAATCTTATGTACCCTCCACCATGGATTGCGTAGAAACTTCTACGAAAGACTGTCATCCACAATCGAATTACTTGGGTTGTGGTACCTTAAAACTTCTTAACATCGTTTTCTAAATTGCGAGTTAGTCTATACGTGGTAGAGAGCCCGAATTGAAATATGGGGGTCGCTTATATGGGGTCTATATACAATTACGAACTTTATATGGACCAAGTTTTGTGTGATTGGAGATCGATCGATGGGGGCTATATATGATTATGGACTGATATGGACATCTTTTGGCATGGCTGTTAAATATCATATAAAGGGTGATTCTTTTGAGGTTAGGATTTTCATGCATTAGTATTTGACAGATCACGTGGGATTTCAGACATGGTGTCAAAGAGAAAGATGCTCAGTATGCTTTGACATTTCATCATGAATAGACTTACTAACGAGCAACGCTTGCAAATCATTGAATTTTATTACCAAAATCAGTGTTCGGTTCGAAATGTGTTTCGCGCTTTACGTCCGATTTATGGTCTACATAATCGACCAAGTGAGCAAACAATTAATGCGATTGTGACCAAGTTTCGCACTCAGTTTACTTTATTGGACATTAAACCAACCACACGAATGCGTACAGTGCGTACAGAAGAGAATATTGCGTCTGTTTCTGAGAGTGTTGCTGAAGACCGTGAAATGTCGATTCGTCGCCGTTCGCAGCAATTGGGTTTGTGTTATTCGACCACATGGAAGATTTTACGCAAAGATCTTGGTGTAAAACCGTATAAAATACAGCTCGTGCAAGAACTGAAGCCGAACGATCTGCCACAACGTCGAATTTTCAGTGAATGGGCCCTAGAAAAGTTGGCAGAAAATCCGCTTTTTTATCGACAAATTTTGTTCAGCGATGAGGCTCATTTCTGGTTGAATGGCTACGTAAATAAGCAAAATTGCCGCATTTGGAGTGAAGAGCAACCAGAAGCCGTTCAAGAACTGCCCATGCATCCCGAAAAATGCACTGTTTGGTGTGGTTTGTACGCTGGTGGAATCATTGGACCGTATTTTTTCAAAGATGCTGTTGGACGCAACGTTACGGTGAATGGCGATCGCTATCGTTCGATGCTAACAAACTTTTTGTTGCCAAAAATGGAAGAACTGAACTTGGTTGACATGTGGTTTCAACAAGATGGCGCTACATGCCACACAGCTCGCGATTCTATGGCCATTTTGAGGGAAAACTTCGGAGAACAATTCATCTCAAGAAATGGACCGGTAAGTTGGCCACCAAGATCATGCGATTTGACGCCTTTAGACTATTTTTTGTGGGGCTACGTCAAGTCTAAAGTCTACAGAAATAAGCCAGCAACTATTCCAGCTTTGGAAGACAACATTTCCGAAGAAATTCGGGCTATTCCGGCCGAAATGCTCGAAAAAGTTGCCCAAAATTGGACTTTCCGAATGGACCACCTAAGACGCAGCCGCGGTCAACATTTAAATGAAATTATCTTCAAAAAGTAAATGTCATGGACCAATCTAACGTTTCAAATAAAGAACCGATGAGATTTTGCAAATTTTATGCGTTTTTTTTTTAAAAAAAAGTTATCAAGCTCTTAACAAATTACCCTTTATATACACTATGGGGTCTTAGAACAATACTTCGATGTGTTACAAACGGAATGACAAAGTTAGTATCCCCCCATCCTATGGTGGAGGGTATAATTAATTGAGTTTTGCAATCAATATCAATTAAAATTTTATTTGAATCAATTTAACAAGTATATACGGTCGTAAGTTCGGCCAGGCCGAATCTTATGTACCCTTCACCATGGATTGCGTAGAAACTTCTACGAAAGACTGTCATCCACAATCGAATTACTTGGGTTGTGGTACCCTAAAATTTCTTAACATCGTTTTCTAAATTGCGAGTTAGTCTATACGTGGTAGAGAGCCCGAATTGAAATATGGGGGTCGCTTATATGGGGTCTATATACAATTACGAACTTTATATGGACCAAGTTTTGTGTGATTGGGGATCGATCGATGGGGGCTATATATGATTATGGACTGATATGGACAACTTTTGGCATGGCTGTTAAATATCATATACAACAACAACGTACCAAATTTCAACCAGATCGAATGAATTTTGCTTCTCCAAAAGGCACCGGAGGTCAAATCTGGGGATCGGTTTATATGGGGGCTATATATAAATATGAACTGATATGAACCAATTCATGCATGGTTGTTGGATACCATATACTAACATCACGTACCAAATTTCAACCGAATCGGATGAATTTTGCTCTTCCAAGAGGCTCCGGAGGTCAAATCTGGTGATCGGTTTATATGGGGGCTATATATAATTATGGACCGATGTGGACCATTTTTTGCATTGTCATTAGAGACCATATACTTACACCATGTACCAAATTTCAGCCGGATCGGATGAAATTTGCTTCTTTTAGAGGCTCCTCAAGCAAAATCGGGGGATCGGTTTATATGGGGGCCATAAGCGTAGGAAGGCCTCTGGGGAGGGGGCTTAGACCCCCCAGAAAAAATTTAGCCCCCCCTAGAATTTGAAAACCTATTTACGATTTTACATTTTTATAAAAATTAAACAAGTATATACAACCGCACAAAGTTCCGCTAAAGACTTTCATGCACAATCGAATTACTTGGGTTGTGGTAGCAGTTGCAGATGGCAATGTTTGAAGTCTGATATTTATGAAATAGAGCTGTGATTGAACTTATGGTTTAGTTGAATAATAAATAAGCTCCTTTATTATATTGTTTAGTCTGGTTTAGTCATCTTAATTAAAAAATTTACTATTTTTTAATTAAGATGACTGGTTGGTATTAAAACTATTCTTTCATAAATTAATATCTTAATAATGCTGCAAAAAAGCGTCGCCAAAAAGAAGTGAAAATGTCCTTTTTGGGTCCGGAAGTGGTGCAAAATTGGCGGAGAAGCGATGAATGTAATAGGAACTCGTCATAGAACGAATGTCCACCGTTTCAACAGCCGTTGCAATAAATTTGCATCACTTCTAACGGTGTGATCCGAATTCAGTGTTTTGAATGTGAATTTAAAAATTGTATGATATTTTCCCAAATAAATAATTTTTATTTATTCGTTTTTTATTTGATTTTTGGTCGACCTTTTGTTAGAATTATATAAATATTTATAAAGACCTCGGGCTTCAAGAAACATAAATTTATAATAATATTTATATTTGTTTGAATATTTCAAAAATTATCGATTTTTCTATAATAGATTTAGCATTTTTGTGGCAAAATTTGAATAATTTTTACCATTTTATTTATTCTTACTCTTTTTTTAAACTATTTGAAAAAAACTATTTGAAAAAACTATTTGAAAAAAAAATTACGCATTAAAATATGAAAAAAAAACTGAAGTAAAAACCTTCCTGTGTAGTTAATATAATTAACTTCTTTGTGAGGAAATAATTGGAAGTGCTTTTAAAGTTGTGCCTTTAAAACAAATCCCAAATTTTTTGCTGGGAAAAGTGGAACTACTTTTAGTTGCTTTATTATATATTATTTTGATGTCTATTTTTGTATTCTTTTTTATGAAATAAAACAATAATTGAACCTAAAATTCAGTCTATAATTTTTTAGCTAGGGGGCTATAGCCCCCCATAGGAAAATTGTCAGCTACGCTAATGATGGGGGCTATATATAATTATGGACCGATGTGGACCAATTTTTGCATGGTTGTTAGAGATCATATGCTGACACCATGTACCAAATTTCAGCTGGGTCGGATGAAAGTTGCTTCTCTTAGAGTCCCCGCAAGCCAAATTTGGTGGTCCGTTTGTATGGAGGCCATACGTAAAAGTGTACCGATATGGCCCATTTGCAATACCATCCGATCTACATCAATAACAACTACTTGTGCAAAGTTTCAAGTCAATAGCTTGTTTCGTTCGGAAGTTAGCGTGATTTCAACAGACGGACGGACATGCTCAGATCGACTCATAATTTCACCACTACCCAGAATATATATACTTTATGGGGTCTTAGAGCAATATTTCGATGTGTTACAAACTGAATGACAAAGTTAATATACCCCCATCCTATGGTGGAGGGTATATAAAATAATTGAAATTTGCTTATGATATCAATTAATTTTTTAATCAACTGTGATTGATACTATCATTTTCGTGATTAAAGACATTTCAAGTAAAAAGGTAATTGGATCAAGTAATTTTTTGATTGAATCAAAAAAAATTTTTGTGTATACATTCTCCGAAAATTTGAATCAAATCGGTTCAGCTGATTGCGAGCCTACATATAGAATTTGGACTGTTTTTCAGCCGAATTAAAAACCTATGTCATTGTTAAATCGACATAGAATTTAATTCTAAAACGATCGGCATAATAAACTATAGATCTTAAATGAGAAATCTTGAAGTATTTTAGGTCCATAAATAGGCGTGCCGAATCGCACAAGCATTGAAAAAGTTGGAAAATCGACTTTAATATTTTCATAACAATTTCTACTCAGTAATTGCCAAAGATGGCTAATTCTGTAGTATGATAATATACACCAGCCCAACAGACAGAGGGACGGACATATACAACTCGCTTTATATGTCATTCGATAAAGCGGATTTTCTTCCCCATATGCCCTATGGATGTAGCCAGAGGTATATAAGTTCTATCTTCTGAAAGTGCGATAAAAAAAAAAACATATTATTTTACCATAAACGAATTGCTGTGTTTTAGAACCCAGATTTTCCCCATTCAAAGAAATATCTTTCTTTGCAAAAATATAAAGAACAGAAAATCAGACTTAAAAGTTTTCTTCTTCTTGTCGTGTTTGTTCATAATGTTATTAGCAACCACTCACAGTCAATCGCTCGACTCGTTACCATTATGGGCATTGGAGAGAAAAGTTTTCAATAACTTTTGCACCCACCAATAATGGTCGTCTGATGTGACGATATTCAATATCAACCAAAGCAACTTGAGTGCTATAACGAATTTCGGCCTTTGTCCAGCCGTGAACACTGAATAAATATCATTTACATGAAAAAGGCGACATTTCTTCTTCTTTGAATCCCCCGTGTCCTTCTTCGCGGAATATTGTGTGACAGTATTCACTTACTTTGAACGCTTTTAAGGGGAGATTTTATGCTTATTGATGAAGACTTTTAAAAAAAATTTTCTGTATTTTTATTGAATGTTGAGGGGAAGACTTTGTAAAAAAAGCTTATATAGCACATTATTAGTAATTCTGAAGTAAAACTGACAACGAACATCTTTTTGTAGAGACAGGTGCTACACGGAGCAAATTATGTATAATATACAATATACCAGGTTTCTTTATATATATTAAAAAATAGTTAATTTAAATTTCTATGTTTTTGAGAAGTGTTTTCTAGGATACTTACTCTTGCCACTATAGGAAAATATTTGAATTATTCGAAACTTACCTGAAAGGAGAAAGAATAAAAAAAATGTTATCAGTAGAAGAAAGGGTGATTTTTCAATTAAACAACATCCAAAGGATCCCAAGATTTTGACCTTCCCTTAAGGATTATGGTATTGATTCCGAGCCAAAGATGTGGCTTCTATAAAATAAAGAAATTTTTTAGCGACCTATTTGGCCTTAAATCTAGGACTAATAAAATTAAAATTAGGGTACATATCTCATTTATCAAATTTTCATTCTCTTTTCGCGGTTTATTAATAAAGGTACTCGCGTACAAACATATGCCAGTTTAAAAATCTAATTTATAACGGATACTTCAAAGTAAAAAATGTTTTCTTAATTCCAAAAAAAAAAAAAAAAAACAAGTAAGTAAAGTCTAAAGTCGGGCGGAGCCGATTATATTATACCCTGCACCACTTTGTGGATCTAAATTTTCGATACCATATCACATCCGTCAAATGTGTTGGGGGCTATATATAAAGGTTTGTCCCAAATACATACATTTAAATTCCACTCGATCTGAAAGAATTTGATAGACTTCTACAAAATCTACAGACTCAAAATTTAAGTCGGCTAATGCACTAGGGTGGAACACAATGTTAGTAAAAAAATATGGGAAACGTTTAAATCTGCAGCAATTTTAAGTAAACTTCGAAAAAGTTTATTTATGATTTATCGCTCGATATATAGGTATTAGAAGTTTAGGAAAATTAGAGTCATTTTTTAAACTTTTCGACTAAGCAGTGGCGATTTTACAAGGAAAATGTTGGTATTTTGACCATTTTTGTCGAAATCAGAAAAACATATATATGGGAGCTATATCTAAATCTGAACCGATTTCAACCAAATTTGGCACGCATAGCAACAATGCTAATTCTACTCCCTGTGCAAAATTTCAACTAAATCGGAGTTAAAAATTGGCCTCTGTGGTCATATGAGTGCCAATCGGGCGAAAGCTATATATGGGAGCGATATCTAAATCTGAACCGATTTCAACAAAATTTAGCACGCATAGCTACAATGCTAATTCTACTCCCTGTGCAAAATTTCAACCAAATTGGGGTAAAACTCTGGCTTCTGGGACCGTATTAGTCCATATCGGGCGAAAGATATATATGGGAGCTATATCTAATTCTGAACCGACTTCAATAAAACTTGGCACACTTGACTATAGTCCTAGTTGTTCTTCTTGTGGAAAATTTTAAGTAAATTAGGGTAAAACTCTGGCTTCTAGGGTCATATAAGTCCATATCGGGCGAAATATATATATGGGAGCTATATCTAAATCTGAACCGATTTCTTCCAAAATCAATAGGGATCTATTCTGAGCCAAAACACATACTTGTGCCAAATTTGAAGTCGATTGGACTAAAACTGCGACCTAGACTTTGATTACAAAAATGTGTTCACGGACAGACGGACAGACGGACATGGCTATATCGACTCAGGAGCCCACCCTGAGCATTTTTGCCAAAGGCACCATGTGTCTATCTCGTCTCCTTCTGGGTGTTGCACACATATGCACTAACTTATAATACCCTGTTCCACAGTGTGGAGCAGGGTATAAAAAAAACTTTAAACCAAAGACGCGATATCCTTAAAATAAGTCTTAACCTATATTTGAAGCGTTTTTATCTTAAATCTAAAGTTTCAATATTTCAGTTAATTTAAGGAAAAATTCTTTAAATCAAAAATGTGTTTCTTTACTGTAAGAAAAATTAGCCTTAGTTCAAAGACATGCGACTTTAACGAAGGGACGCAAATTTACAAAACGTGTGTCCTAAATTTAATGAAAAATTTTTTTGAAACAAACATTATAAACTTTATTTTAATTAAAATTTAATTATTTTAAAGAAATTTGTCCTTAATATTTTGTAAATTTCGCATACTAAAATTTAGGTTCTGCAATCTTTAATATCACGTAAATATTTTTTTCAGTGCAGGTCGAGCGGAACCGGCAACCCTGCTTACTATTCGAAATCATTAAAAGTTATCGGCAGTTCTATCCAAATCTAAGCCGATGTCACCAAACTCGACACAAATTACTACGGGGGCACGATTGGAAAAAATATGTTTGGCCATGTTAATTGCAGATATTAAATGTTTATTTAAAGCATTTGATTGCGTGTAGCAAAAAAAAAAAATCTATGAAATTGTATTACGAAGTTTGACTTTTATATTTCGGGATTAGAGATCGAAAATAAATCATAGCAAATCACTTTAATGTTTTTCAAAATATTCCCCATTCAGATCAATGCATGCGTTTGAATTGTCGAAGCACTTTTGCCACTCTGTTTGAGTGCATTCTGAATGCATCAACCGCTTCTTCAGATGTCAAAAAATGTTGCCCTCTCATTAGACTTGTTTTGTCTTTTGACCAGTTTTTATAATCCTTTTATATTCGGTTTCTTTGGCTTTCTTGGTATACTATTTAAACAATTAAAATGCAAGTTTTACTTCATTTTTTCATCCTGACGTTTCGTTGGTTTGTTTCCAACTTTCTCAAAGGATATTATTTATTTGAAGAACTAGTAACGAAAATGAAACCAATTTGCTTTAATAACAATATTTTTAACTTTCCACAACATAAACTTACATATAATTACATTTAGTTGTTGCGAACACAAATACAAAGTAACATACATATATAAGTTATGGAAACAAAAAGACATTGTTGCGATGTCAACACTTTTGATTCTTGACGATCACTGAGTAAATTAAATGTGTCTTGTCTTTGTCTTCTTTCGTGCTCATTGTAGTCGTTATTTGTTGTTGTATTCTTAATGTTTCTAGTGTGTATCTTGTATTTGTTCTCTTCTCTCTCTGTCCAATACTTTGTGTTGTCAAAATCTGCTGAGTGTCCTCTCTCAAGCATATGTTGTGATAACGCTGTTGATGTTCTTTTATTTTTATACCCACCACCATAGAATGGTTACGGGGGTATAATAAGTTTGTCATTCTGTTTGTAACACATCGAAATATCGATATCCGACTATATAAAGTATATATATTGTTGATCAGGGAGAAATACTAAGACGATATAACCATGTCCGTCTGTCTGTCTGGCTGTCTGTCTGTTGTAATCACGCTAAAGTCTTCAATAATGAAGAAATCTTGCTGAATTTTTTTCACAAGCTCGTATTTTGTCTGCAAGCCGGTCAAGTTCGAAGATGCGCTATGTCGGTCCACGTTTTGATATAGTCCCCATATAAACCGACCTCCCGATTTGGGGTCTTGGAGTTATAGAAATCGTAGTTCTTATCCAATTTGCCTGAAATTTGAAATCTAGAGGTATTTTATGACCATAAAGAGGTGTGTGTGAGTATCGGTCCATGTTTTGGTATAGCCACCATATAGACCGATCTCCCGATTTTACTTCTTGGGCTTATAGAAACCGTAGTTTTTATCCAATTTACCTGAAATTGGAAATCTAGAGGTATTTTAGAACCATAAAGAGGTGTACCAAAAATGGTGAGTATCGGCTCATGTTTTGGTATAGCCCCCATATAGACCGATCTTCCAAATTTACTTCTTGGGCTTCTAGAATCCGCAGATTTTATTCAATTTATCTGAAATTGGAAATCTATATGTATTTTACAACCTTAAAGAGGTGTGCCAAAAATGAGCATCGGTCCATGTTTTGGTATGGTCCCCATATAAACCGACCTCCCGATTTAGGGTCTTAGGTTAGGTTAGGTTATGTGGCAGCCCGATGTATCAGGCTCACTTAGACTATTCAGTCCATTGTGATATCACAGTGGTGAACTTCTCTCTTATCACTGAGTGCTGCCCGATTCCATGTTAAGCTCAATGACAAGGGACCTCCTTTTTATAGCCGCCCTGCAAAAAAGCGTTGCCAAAAAAGTAATGAAAATGTTCTTTTTGGATCCGGAATTGGTGCAAAATTGACGCAGAAGGGATGAATTTAACATGGGTTTGTCATAGGACGGAAGTCCTCCATTTCAACAGCCGGTGCACTGAATTGGCATCATTTCTTTAGGTGCGATCTGAATTCAATATTTTGGATGTAAATTAAAAAATTCTGTGATATTTTGTCAAATAAATAATTTTTATAATTTGTAATGGATTCTAACGCTTGTCTGAAACGTTTAACCTCATATATTTTCAAAAATTCACAATTTTTTCACACTGGATTTAGCATTTTTTTCGACAAAATTTAAATAATTTGTACCATTTATGAATTCTTAAACTGTTTTTAACCAGTTTGAAACAAAAAAGTTTAAATTACCCATTAAAAATATGAAAAAAGCTTGTTATAAAAAATTTAATGAAAAGAACTTCCTGTGTAGTTAAAATAAAGAACATCATTGGTAGTACATCTCCTGGATGCGCTTTTAAAGTTGTGCCTTTGGAAGAACTTCCAAATTTTTTTTTGCTGGGCGAGTCCGAACGACGTTCCACATTGCAGTGAAACCATTTAGAGAAGCTTTGAAACCCTCAGAAATGTCACCAGCATTGCTGAGGTGGGATAATCCACCGCTGAAAAACTTGTTGGTGTTCGGTCGTAGCAGGAATCGAACCCACGACCTTGTGTATGCATGGCGGAATGCTAACCATTGCACCACGGTGGCTCTCTTGTACACTTACAAGAGATGTTAATGATTCCTCTAAAACTCAAACAAAAATGGTTCTTATAAATCCAGAATCTGATATAGTCTTCATACACTGAAAAAGAAAGCATGCCCGGTTCCAAAGATTTTGTCTCCACTTTAACAATTTTGGTATTGATTCCGAGTCAAAGAAGCGGAGAATACAAGTAAGGATACTTTTAAGGCACAATTCTCTTTTAAATTTGGGTTTTATGTGTTTGATTCAAGGAAGCAAATTTTAATTATTCGTTTTTTCAGCTTTTTTTCTTCATATCCCATCAAAGTCCTTTAAAAACGAGTTAACGACAATTTTATTTTCCAAATTCAGACTCGACTCGACAATTTCATTAATTTTAAAGAATTTTTCTGAATTATTAAAGTCAAGTTGATCTTACCCCAACAAATTTTTCTTTCATGTTATGATACACAGAAAAAAATTTCACGAAAATTTTTCCAATTAAAATTTTAATTGAGTTTTAAAAAATATTCAATTAAAAATTTAATTGATTCAACAAATTTTTTAATTGAAACAAAAATCAATCACAAAAAATAATAGTATCAATTAATTTTTTAATTGGATCAATTAATTTTTTAATTGATACTATCATTTCTGTGATTGAAGACATTTCAATTAAAAAATTAATTGGATCAATTAATTTCGTGATTGAATCAGAAATTTTTTTTTGTGTGTAACCATTTTTAAGTCAAATCACTTAATTATAAGGACAATACGACTTCATTGAAAAGTTTATCGACTTTTGAACAAGGAAAAAAACTTTATATTAGAGAAATGCGTCTTCCCTGCTAAGCAAAATTTACATTCGTATTTTAAGGACATGAACTTGTTAGCCTCACGACAATATTTTTTTCAGTGTATATAAAATATTTCAATTTATTTTCGGGAAGTGTGCTGGTTGAACTGCTCTGCTTGATCTGTCCTCAAACCCACCTGAAATTTCAAAGAAAACCCTAATATTTGATTCATGGTGATGGGTATTTAAGATTCGACGAACTTAATGCTCTATATACTTGTTTGTGATACATTTCGACATCCAGAAGCACCGTGGCACGACCGCGAGCCAGTTGGTACATTTTCATCACAATTACTCTTATAGAGTTACTCTGCCCCAAATGTGAACATTTCTCAGATATCAACTCAACTCTAAAAATTATAAATAGCGAACATTGAAGAAATAAACATATTGCAAAATGAGGATATTTTAGTCTTTATTACAGGATCTCAACATTTGTGAGAGAGAATATTGTCTATACCACATTTGTCCGCAAATGTTAAATGTGAAACGTGAAATGTGATATTATTCCGACACATTGAGGAACAGAGTATTATAAGATAGTGCATATATTTGAAACGCCCAGAAGGAGACGAAATACACACACACGGTGTCTTTAGCAATAATGCTTAGAGCAGGCTTCCGGTTGCCACAGATGGTAGAATCCTACAAAAAAATGGAAAATATTTACTATTTTATAGATTGGTAGAAATCTTGATTTTGGTAGATTTTGCATAAATTTTTGAAAAAATTTTCCAAAGAAATAAAATTTTGTAAAAATTTTCGCAGAAATAAATTTTTTACAAAATTTTTGGCAGAAATAAAATTTTGAGAAACATTTCAAAAATTGTTCGTCATCTCAATACCTTTCATTCATAAGTATCAACAACGATATAATCGGACATTTCTAACTCGAGATTAAATTGGTTTAGTGAAAAAAGAGCGAAAAACTAAAATTAACGGGATATCTTAAAAACTGTTAGATAAAAAATTTTTTTAAATTTTGTTCGAATTCAGCAGATCAAAATACATAAGAAAAATCACCTCTCATCAAATGTACATTTTCAGTGTAAACTAGTGTTACGAGTATTGTTCTTGCCGAGAATTTTGTCTTATAAATAAATAAAAAAATTATAGTTTTTGATACAACTGTATGGCCTTCTATAAATAAAACAGAATGGTTGCCATAACATTTTTAAAAGAATTGGGAGAGAAAAAAATACGAAAATACCATGAAGCTTAGTGCTGTCGACCCATTTATGGTTGTGCATAGTAATATTCATAAGTAGGTAAGTAAACACAGAATCCCAAACAGCAAAAAAAAAAAAAAAAAAAAAAAAACAAAAAAAAAAGATGGAAGGAAGGAAATTTACATTCTCCAACATTATACGCCATATGATTTTTACTCGCCTTCCTTTCATATTCACATTTCTTGTGGTTGCCAAGCATAAAAGCCATAAATCTTTTGCTCCTCCACCAAGTAAACAGTATTTAAGATATCAAACATTAACAAAGTGGATGTGGCAATGGATGGATCCAACACCCCCATATCGTGTCGGAATTTTGCACGATACTAATGCCATTAGTATACTTCCGTATCTTTTTATCTATCCCTAGGAGTTCTTCCTTCCATAGGCATAACCAGCTAAGAGGATGATGGAGCAACTGATGCAAATCAATTGAGAATTTGTGCAACAGACCGTGTTTGCCATTTGACAGAAGAACTACTAGATATACGCACATATACATATACAAGTTATAATATTAGTTGTGTTTTTTTCCACGAAGAATATTTGCGTTGCGTTTAATAAGCATTTTAATACCCACCACCATATAGTGGTGATGAGGGTATAATAAATTGGTCATTCCTTCTATGCCGAATATGGGATGTATCGGTTAATGTTGTGATATAACCCCCATAGAAACCGATTTCCCGGTTTAATTTCTTGGGCTTCTAGAGGCAATTTAGGACCCCAAAGGGGTGCATATAAGGTTATTTTTTGGTATTGCCCTCGTGTTTATTGGTCCATTTTTTGTTAAGGTACAGAAATTAGATTTCATATCAAGGTATTATTTAAATATTTTTTCCACTTAAAATGTAACTTGGGGAAGCGTACGATTTCGATCCATTTTCTTAAGGTTGTACATTATTAAAATCCGCATGAAATTCTCAATTTTGCAACAAAAACATACCAACTAAAAATATTCGTGGGTATATGGATATGAGGTTAGTGCACGCAAAGAAAAAAAAAACGTTTGGAAAACGTGTACCGAAAACTTTTTTCTTTTGTTAGAGTTTTTTGAATTTCTTCGAAAATTGTAAACTTTTATGACCAAAAAAAAATCTTTTGTTATAAAATTTTATAAGATACATTTTACAGTTCATTGTAAAAATTTTATATAGTAGTATGTAATCTTGAACATCTTTTCGAAATTTTCCGAACATATCTGAAATATATGTGAAAAAAAAAGTTCGGTCGAAGCAGGGCTTGAACCCACTACCCTTGGCATGCAAGGCGGACGTAGCAACCACTGATCCACGGTGCCCAACTAAATGTTTGTTTCTGTTAAATAAAGTTTGTTTAATCGGCTCGTGGGCGCCGCAAGCTATGCTATATTAATATAACGTATATGGATAATTATCTATTGATGACGTACGTAGCTCAATTGATAGTATGCTGGTTTACAAATTGCATGGTCCGCTGTTCGATTCTCCGTCCAGGCGAAAGGTAAAATTTAAAAAATTATAAAATCGAATAATTTCTTCTACATTAACATATTTGTATTACAGAAAAAAGGTGCTAAGAAGTAAAAAAAACCTCGTGGAAGTGAGAAAAATGTGAGGGCAAATGCAATTAACCAGAAAAGATTGTTTTTATACCCACCACCATAGAATGGTGACAGGGGTATAATAAGTTTGTCATTCCGTTTGTAACACATCGAAATATCGATTTCCGACTATATAAAGTATATATATTCTTGATCAGGGAGAAATTCTAAGACGATATAAGCATGTCCGTCTGTCTGTTGTAATCATGCCACAGCCTTCAATAATGGCGCTATCGTCCTGAAATTTGGCACAGATTCGTCTGTTGTTTGCATGCAGGTCAAGTTCGAAGATGGGATATATCGGTCCAAGTTTTGATGTAGTCTCCATATAAACCGACCTCCCGGTTTGGGGTCTTGGGCTTATAAAAACTGTAGTTTTTATCCAATTTGCCTGAAATTGGAAATCTAGAGGTATTTTAAGACCATCAAAAAGTGTACCGAAAATGGTGCCTATCGGTCCATGTTTTGGTATAGCCCCCATATGGACCGATTTCCCGATTTTGCTTCTTGGGCTTCTAGAATCGGTAGTTTTAATCCAATTTATCTGAAATTTGAAATCTAGAGGTACTCTAGAACCATCAATACGTGTGCTGAAAATGGTGAGTACCGGTCCATGTTTTGATATAGCCCCCATATAGACCGATCTTCCGATTTTATTTCTTGGTCTTCTAGAATCCGTAATTTTTACCCAGTTTGCCTCAAATCGGAAATCTAGAGGTATTCTAGGACCTTAAGGAGATGCGTCGGAAATGGTGAGTATCGGTCCATGTTTTGTTATAGCCCCCATATACACCGATCTACCGATTTTACTTCTTGGGCTTCTAGAATCCGTAGTTTTAATCCAATTTACCTGAAATTTGAAATCTAGAGGTACTCTAGAACCCTCAAGACGTGTGCCGAAAATGGTGAGTACCGGCCCATGGTTTGATATAGCCCCCATTTAGACCGATCTCCCGATTTTACTTCTTGGGCTTCTAGAATCCGTAGTTTTTATCCAATTTGCCTGAAATTTGAAATCTAGAGGTATTTTAGGACCATAAAGACGTGTGTCGAAAATAGTGAGTACCGGTCCATGTTTTGATATAGCCCCATATAAACCGATCTCCCGATTTTACTTCTTGGGCTTCTAGAATCCGTAGTTTTTATCCAAATTGCCTGAAATTGAAAATGTAGAGGTATTCTAGGAAAATAAAGAGATGTGCCGAAAATGGTGCGTAGCGTTCCATATTTTGATATAGACCCCAGAATTACCGATCTCCCGATTTTACTTCTTGGGCTTCTAGAATCCGTAGTTTTTATCCAATTTGCCTGAAATTTGAAATCTAAAGGTATTTTAGGACCATAAAGACGAGTACCGAAAATGGTGATTATCGGACCATGTTTCCATATAGCCCCCATATAGACCGATCTCCAGATTTAATTCTTGGGCTTCTAGAATCCGTAGTTTTTATCCAATTTGCCTGAAATTGAAAATCTAGATTGAGTATCGGTACAGTTTTTATAAACCGGCCCCAATTGAATGTTCTGAATACTATGTGTATCCTTGAATGTTTTGGTATAGCCCCCATTACACCGAACTCCCGATTTAACTCCTAGGGCTTCTAGAAATTGTAGTTTTTATCCGATTTGCCACAAATTGAAAATATACTGGCATTTTAGACCCATAATTTTATCGGTCCATTTGGTAAGGCCCCCATATACACCGATTTCACTTATTGAGGGTATAGAAGGCGCACTGATCATGAAAATTGCTTGAAACTGAATGCAAAATTTCCAGATTTAACTTCTCGTAGTCATTTAAATAATTGGGAAGAAAATTCACAGATTTTAGATTTCATATCAATGCGTTATTTAATCATTTTCTTGCACACTTACAAGAGATGTTTATGATTCCTCTAAAACTCAAACAAAAAATGGTTCTTATAAATTCAGAATCTGATCTAGTCTTCATAGGTAAAATCTTTACATTTATCTGTGTGAAGCGTACTGGTTGAACTGATCTGTTTGGGAAAATATCTGTCATCAAACCCCCCTGAAATTTTCAAAGGAAACTATTATACGAGTATTTGATTCATGGTGGTGGGTATTTAAGATTCGGCCCAGCCGAACTTACTGCTGTATATACTTGTTTGAGTTAGTCTTTATGAAATTGTTTTTACATCCTGGAAAAGAATAAACGTTTATCACAAAAAGTATATACTTTTCTCTCTTAAAGAAACTTCCTTACAGCGAAAAGCAAATGAGAAACGAACTTTGTTTGTCTAAAATTTCGTTTGGGAGAAAAGAATTATTTTTTACGTGTGTGTTGTACATGGTTGTCTAACAGAGCCCACATATAAAAATGTAAGAGTATTTGTTTAGCATTTGGTAAATTTTTGTTAAAAATTTTCTTAAAATTGTGGTAAAACATTTGAATTGATGTTTTGGCGCTTCGTGTTCAATGGCGTTTGTGGCTGAGTGTGCTAAGACGTTCTGTTATGGGAAAAACAGACCCAGGTTTAACACCCGGTGGGAGCGGAAAAGTTTTTCAAATTGTAAAAATTAGATAATAAAGAAAAATAAAAGTGTAATAAAAGAATATGGTAAAATTAAAATTGAAGATCTTTTTTCGTTTTTTAAACTTCTTCATTCAAATTAAATTCCAAGGCACAACTTCGAAAGCAATGTATAGGATCCAAAAACGGAGAACTTCCGTGCTATGACAAGCCCTTGTAAAATTCTTTGGAGATAATCCATGTTTTCACTACTCGTGGGTCACAAATTAAAGAACCAAACTTTTTTTAGAATCTCTTTTTTTGCTGAGTATTTCATCATTTTCTTGCACACTTAAACGAAATGTTTAAGATGCCTCTGAAACTCATAGCCTAAATATGGTAGAAACTTTAAATTTAATTTCGGGAAGCATAAGATTTCGATCCATTTGCTTAATGTTCTAATTCCGCATGAAATTCTCTATTTTGGAATATGATCACTACTTTGCAGCAAAAACACACCCACTAAGAATATTCGTGGGTGTATGTATATGAGGTTGGTGTGAGGTTGTACATGGTTGTCTAAGAGAGGCCACATATAAAAATGTAAGAGTATTTGTTTAGCACATATGATGACTACCCCAACCCCTACGAATCGATGTTGTAATGTTTTGCAAGGATGCGAATATTTGTCGCTTATCGTGATGTGTGTGTGGGGGGGTACCCTAATAGGATTTCTGTGATTTATAACCAACACCTATGATGGCTATAGCTTTGTGGGAATGTGAAACAAATCTCTGAAGAAATTTCAACTAAGCCGTAAATGGAATATTCAACCTCGTAAAGTCCAAACTCTTAAGGGAAATTTCGATATTTTTCTTCATTTCTCAAAACTTGAAAATATCAACTCTTGAAATATTCATAGAATATGCATAGCAATAAAATTGGTTCTATCACCCGATGAAAATATTGTATTTTTCTTTTCCATCGGAAATTCCTCACAAAATATCCGTTCACATTGAGTTGGGATGGAAAAGTTTTTAAATACCATACTTTACCCATCGAAAATATTTGACAGAAATATTTTCTTTAATGTTGGCCCAATAATGTTATCGCCGGCAGACAGTCGCCTTCATGCCATAACCATGAATGAAAATATTGGCAAAAATGACGTCAAGCATGACATACAGAGGCCACCTCCTTTGCCTTGCTTCTGCCACAACAACCCTGCATCAGACTAATCGCAAATATTTATCGTTTCGCAATGAAAATAGTTTCGACATTTTTTTGTTTTGTAGCAAGCCACAGGCAATAAATCAATAAGAAATAATTGTATTGAGGCTGAAAAATAATTGTTGAAGATAAAAATGTATGCCTAGCCACATAGTTTAATGTATGAGGAAAAAAATATGAGGAAATGGAATATAGTAAAATGTATTCCAGCAGAATCACATTGCCGGTGGAGAGGATTCTTCTTTTCTATAGCCAAATATCCAATTTATGGAATTATGTTATCGCTGCTCATATCCGAAAATAATGACTGGAACACTTAATAGGATTCTTCAGATGTGGTCCAGCCATGAGCATCCGTCCAAGTCATGGTATCAAAGATAATTTCTCAAAAATATATATAAGTAAACTCAAAGCAAAAATGTGTGGAAAACCAAGCAATTCATTCGAAAAAAATACAAAAAAAATCCAAGAGAAAACAAGTAAGGAAAGTCAAAAGTCGGGCGGGGCCGACTATATTATACCCTGCACCACTTTGTAGATCTAAATTTTCGATATATGGTATCACATCCGTCAAATGTGTTGGGGGCTATATATAAAGGTTTGTCCCAAATACATACATCTAAATATCACTCGATCTGGACAGAATTAGATAGACTTCTGCAAAATCTATCGACTCAAAATTTAAGTCGGCTAATGCACTAGGTTGGAACACAATGTTAGTAAAAAATAAATATGGGAAACATTTAAATCTGAAGCAATTTTAAGGAAACTTTGCAAAAGTTTATTTATGATTTATCGCTCGATATATATGTAAAGGGTGATTTGTTAAGAGCTTGATAACTTTTTTTTTTAAAAAACGCATAAAATTTGCAAAATCTCATCGGTTCTTTATTTGAAACGTTAGATTGGTCCATGACATTTACTTTTTGAAGATAATTTCATTTAAATGTTGACCGCGGCTGCGTCTTAGGTGGTCCATTCGGAAAGTCCAATTTTGGGCAACTTTTTCGAGCATTTCGGCCGGAATAGCCCGAATTTCTTCGGAAATGTTGTCTTCCAAAGCTGGAATAGTTGCTGGCTTATTTCTGTAGACTTTAGACTTGACGTAGCCCCACAAAAAATAGTCTAAAGGCGTCAAATCGCATGATCTTGGTGGCCAACTTACCGGTCCATTTCTTGAGATGAATTGTTCTCCGAAGTTTTCGCTCAAAATGGCCATAGAATCGCGAGCTGTGTGGCATGTAGCGCCATCTTGTTGAAACCACATGTCAACCAAGTTCAGTTCTTCCATTTTTGGCAACAAAAAGTTTGTTAGCATCGAACGATAGCGATCGCCATTCACCGTAACGTTGCGTCCAACAGCATCTTTGAAAAAATACGGTCCAATGATTCCACCAGCGTACAAACCACACCAAACAGTGCATTTTTCGGGATGCATGGGCAGTTCTTGAACGGCTTCTGGTTGCTCTTCACTCCAAATGCGGCAATTTTGCTTATTTACGTAGCCATTCAACCAGAAATGAGCCTCATCCCTGAACAAAATTTGTCGATAAAAAAGCGGATTTTCTGCCAACTTTTCTAGGGCCCATTCACTGAAAATTCGACGTTGTGGCAGATCGTTCGTCTATTCATGATGAAATGTCGAAGCATACTGAGCATCTTTCTCTTTGACACCATGTCTGAAATCCCACGTGATCTGTCAAATACTAATGCATGAAAATCCTAACCTCAAAAGAATCACCCTTTATTAGAAGTTTAGGAAAATTAGAGTCATTTTTACAACTTTTCGACTACGCAGTGGCGATTTTACAAGGAAATTGTTGGTATTTTGACCTTTTGTGTCGAAATCAGAAAAACATTTATATGGGAGCTATATCTAAATCTGAACCGATTTCAACCAAATTTGGCACGCATAGCAACAATGCTAATTCTACTCCCTGTGCAAAATTTCAACTAAATCGGAGTTAAAAATTGGCCTCTGTGGTCATATGAGTGTAAATCGGGCGAAAGCTATATATGGGAGATATATCTAAATCTGAACCGATTTCAACCAAGTTTGGCACGCATAGCTACAATGCTAATTCTACTCCCTGTGCAAAATTTCAACTAAATCGGAGTTAAAAATTTGCCTCTGTGGTCATATGAGTGTAAATCGGGCGAAAGCTATATATGGGAGATATATCCAAATCGGAACCGATTTCAACCAAATTTGGCACGCATAGTTACAATGCTAATTCTACTCCCTGTGCAAAATTTCAACTCAATCGGAGTTAAATATTGGCCTCTGTGGGCAAATGAGTGTAAATCGGGCGAAAGCTATATATGGGAGCTATATCTAAATCTGAACCGATTTCAACCAAATTTGGCACGCATAGTTACAATGCTAATTCTACTCCCTGTGCAAAATGTCAACTCAATCGGAGTTAAATATTGGCCTCTGTGGGCAAATGAGTGTAAATCGGGCGAAAGCTATATATGGGAGCTATATCTAAATCTGAACCGATTCGGCTGATATTTTGCAAGTTTTTCGAGACCCATAAAATATTCGGATGTACGGAATTTGAGGAAGATCGGTTGATATACACTCCAATTATGACCAGATCGGTGAAAAATATATATGGCAGCTATATCTAAATCTGAACCGATTTTTTTTCCAAAATCAACAGGGATCGTCTTTGAGCCGAAACAGGACCCTATACCAAATTTTAGGACAATCGGACTAAAACTGCGAGCTGTACTTTGCACACAAAAATACATCAACAGACAGACAGACAGACAGACAGACAGACAGACAGACAGACAGACAGACAGACAGACAGACAGACAGACAGACGGACAGACGGACATCGCTAAATCGACTCAGAATTTAATTCTAAGACGATCGGTATACTAAACGATGGGTCTCAGATTTTTCCTTCTTGGCGTTACATACAAATGCACAAACTTATTATACCCTATACCACAGTAGTGGTGAAGGGTATAAAAAGTATTAAGGAGAGTAAAAAATCATACCCTGCACCATCCTGTAGACCAACATTTTCTATACCAACTGCACTCGTTCAAATTTGTTGAAAGATATATATAATGTTTTACATTCGCGCGCTTCTACAAAATCTTTAGACTTAAAAGTTTAGATGAAAAGTGCAAGAGCTTACCGACGCAACAAAAAAAATTGGACTGGAAAGGTTAAAGTGGCAGCCCGATTAAATTTCAGGCTCACTTAGACTATTCAGTCCATTGTGATAACTGGAAAGGCACTTCGAGTTTTAACCGCTGAACCTTTTCGATTATTTTCTTCTGTTGAACCAACCAGATTGTTCCAAAAACAGCAGCAGACTGCTTAAATTAACGTTTTCCACGTCCGCCAGTAATCTAAAGCTATATGCCCCTAAATTGCTTATGGTTGAAACAAAATGCAGGACAGTCACACAAGAGGTGTTTAATTGATTCCTTTTCCTCCGCATCATGACAGCTCATACAGTATACTTCGCGCCAATAGTTTTCTCAAAATCGCAAAATCAGGCAGCGACCCATTATAGCAGATATCAGGAGTAATATCTGAAGTCTTGAGAACACTAGCATATCTAGTGTGCGGTTTAAGTTTAAATGGGGCCATATTTGCTTGGTGTCGTTACAACACTTACAATGCTCCCATCGAACATTTGCCATCATAACAGCTTTCTCCAGCAGTAAGAGCTTACAGGTAGCCAGAGGCATACCAACAGATTCTAATTCCCCTGGAATATGTAAGGTAGCCCCTAGCAAACTCATCTGATTCGCAGTTCCCTGGTATGCTCCTATGGCCAGGTGAATATTATGCTTCTCAGCCATCTCATTGAGAGTTTTGCGACAGTCGATGACCGTCTTCGAATTAAGGAGCACAGAGTCCAAGGATTTTATTGCAGGTTGACTGTCTGAGTTTATATTAATGTCAACATTTTTTGGAACATTACATCTCAGACAATGTTGTCTGTTACTGAATTTTTTTCTCCGATTGTGAAGCGATTCCAAACTGAGCAGTTTGTAAACATATAAAATGATTGGGTTTACTTGCGAAAAGGTCACGGGATCATTTACACCTTAGAACTCAAGCGCCACCGATGGTAATTGTTGCGCCGCAATATCACCCGATGGTCGCCGCTACTACACATAAAAACATTTTTTTTCTGATTCAATCACAAAATTAATAATTAACAAGTATATATGACCGTAAGTTCGGCCAGGCCGAATCTTATGTACCCTCCACCATGGATAGCGTAGAAACTTCTACGAAAAACTGTCATCCAGAATCGAATTACTTGGGTTAGGGTATCTTAAATCGTTTTCTAAATTGTGAGTTAGTCCATACGTGGTATATATTAGACAAAAAAGGTAAGTCTACATATAATTACGAATCGGCCATATACTAGCACAATGTACCAAGAGGCTCCAAAACCAAATCTCGGGATTGGTTTATATGGGCACTATAACATATATGATTATGGACTGATATGGACCACTTTTGGCATGGTTGTTAAATATCATATACTACCACCACGTACCAAATTTCAACCAGATCGGATGAGTTTTGCTTCTCCAAAAGGCACCGGAGGTCAAATCTCGGTTTATATGGGGGTTATATATTATTATGGACTGATATGAACCAATTCCTGCATGGTTGTTGGATACCATATACTAACATCACGTACCAAATTTCAACCGAATCGGATGAATTTTGCTCTTCCAAGGGGCTCCGGAGGTCAAATCTGGGGATCGGTTTATATGGGGCTATATATAATTATGGACCGATTTCGAACAATTTTTGCATGGGTGTTTGAGGCCATATATTAAAACCACGTACCAAGTACCAACTGAATCAGATGAATTTTGGTGTTCCAAGAGGCTCAGGAGGTAAAATCTGGTGATCGGTTTATATGGGGGCTATATATAATTATGCATCGATGTGGATCAATTTTTGCATGGTCATTAGAGACCATATACTAACGCCATGTACCAAATTTCAGCCGGATCGTATGTAATTTGCTTCTCTTAGAGGCTCCGCAAGCCTAATCGGGGGATCGATTTATATGGGGGGACCGAATTGGACCAATTTTTGCATAGTTGTTAGAGACCATACACTAACACCTTGTACCAAATTTCAGTCGGACCTCTAGCACAATTCTAGAGATCGGATTCTCTTAGAGGGTCTGCAAACAAAATTTGGGTGTCCGTTTATATGGGGGCTATGCGTAAAAGTGGACCGATATGGCCCATTTGCAATACCATCTGACCTACATCAATAACAACTACTTGTGCCAAGTTTCAAGTCGATAGCTTGTTTCGTTCGGAAGTTAGCGTGATTTCAACAGACGGACGGACGGAATTGTTCAGATCGACTCAGAATTTCACCACGACCCAGAATATATATACTTCATGGGGTCTTAGAGCAATATTTCGATGTGTTACAAACGGCATGACAAAGTTAATATACCCCCCATCCTATGGTGGAGGGTATAACAAATAAATTGAGTTGCTTTCAAAATTTCAGTTAATTTTTAAATTGATTTAATTAATACAGGAGATGTTGATTGCAATAATCAATTAATTTTTTAAGTGATTCAGTAAAAAAAATGTATTTGATGTTGATTTGAAAACTCAGTTTTTTAATTGATTCAATAATTAATTATTTAGTTAAACTCTTTAATTAAATCAGAGTGGGGGTGTATTAACTTTGTCATTCCATTTATAAATATTCCTCTAAGACCCCATAAAGTGTATATATTCTGGGTAGTGGTGAAACTCTGAGTCGATCTAGCATCGTCTTGCCGTCCATCCGTCTGTTGAACTTCCGAACGAAACAAGCTATGAAACTTGGCACGAGTAGTTGTCATTGATGTAGGTCGGGTGGTATTGCAAATGGGCTTTGTCGGACCATCCGATTCGGTTGAAATTTGGTACGTGGTGTTAGTATACAGTCTCCAATAACCATGCAAAAATTGGGCCATATCGGTCCATAATTATATATAGGCCCCATACAAACCCATCCCCAGATTTGATCTCCGAAGCCTCTTCGAGGAGCCAATTTCATCCGTTTCAGTTGAAAATTTGTATTTTATGTTAATATATCGACACTAATAACCATGCAAAAATAAGTTATGATGACTACTTTGTCTGCCATTTAAGCACACACAAATCGGAATCAATCAGCTCAAGCCGTGTAATAGGACGTTCCCCGTGGCGAAGGCATTTGGCACGGTCAACCATGCCAGACTCTTCGTGGACATCGAAAGTACGTACCTACCGATAGGAACTAAGCGTTTGTTTCTAAATTATCTGTGCGGGTGCCAGTTCAATGTGGAATTTAGGAATAGGAAGTCAAGACCCTGAAGAGTGAAGCAGGGAGTTCCCCAAGGTGGGGTGATATCTCCGACACTGTTCAATCCCTACCTATGCTTTATTCCAATCCATCCTGACGACATCGAGATTGCATCATATGCGGACGATTGTACGATCGGGTCCATTGTTGATAACATATGTGATCGTTTAAATGTCCAGCTTGCTAATCTTACCTAGAAATTTGAGGATCTACGCCACTAAATCATTAGCCACTCTACATGGACGGCAGAAGTTCGCAGGCAGTTGGATGTCAGGGTCGATGGAGAAATAATTTGGACTAAAAGTCGTCTGCCCATGCCATTACAATTGCATATAAGATCCGCGGTAGAAACAACGTTAATAACACATCGGAATATTGCTCTAAGACCCTATAAAGTGTATATATTCTCGGTAGTGGTGAAACTCTGAGTCGATCTAGCCGTCCATCCGTCTGTTGAACTTCCGAACGAAACAAGCTATGAAACTTGGCACGAGTAGTTGTCATTGATGTAGGTCGGGTGGTATTGCAAATGGGCTTTGTCGGACCATCCGATTCGGTTGAAATTTGGTACGTGGTGTTAGTATATAGTCTCCCATAATCATGCAAAAATTGGCCCATATCGGTCCATAATTATATATAGGCCCCATCCCCAGATTTGATCTCCGAAACCTCTTCGAGGAGCAAATTTCATCCGTTTCAGTTGAAAATTTGTATTTTGTGTTAGTACGAGGGCGGTTCGGAAACTTCTTAGCCTATCAATGAAAGATAATAGTTAGTTTTTCAAAAATATTTTTATTTTTCAATATAATCTCCTGAAACTTCAATACACTTAGTCCAACGCTTTTCTAGCAATTCTATCCCTTGATTAAAATAGTTTTCCTCAAGGTCTTCAAAATAGCGGTTTACAACTGTAACTGCATCTTCATTTGAGGTAAAACGCTTGCCAGCAAGGAATTTTTTTAGATTTGGTAACAAGTAAAAGTCACTGGGAGCTAAATCAGGAGAATAAGGTGGGTGGTCAAACAATTCGTACTTTAGTTCGTTGATTTTAGCCATTGTTAAAACACTCTTGTGCGCTGGTGCGTGGTCTTGATGAAAAATTATTTTTTTGTGTTGCAAGACAGGATGTTTTTCCCTAATTTGTACATTTAATTGATCCAAAAGGATGCAATAGTACTGTGAATTTATTGTTTTGCCCTTTTGCAGATAGTCAATCAATAAAATACCTTTGAAGTCCCAAAAAACCGTTGCCATAACCTTACCGGCCGATTGAATTCTTTTTGCCTTCTTTGGGTCACTTCCTCCAGCTTAAGTCCATTGTTTGGATTGTTCTTTTGTCTCTGGAGTATAGTGGTGGATCAATGTCTCATCAACAGTTATGAAACGACGCTTAAAATCCATTTTGTTTCGCTTAAAATGATCCAAACAAGCTTGAGAAATGTTCATTCTTATCCGTTTTTGATCGACTGTTAATAAATGCGGCACCCATCTTGCAGAAAGCTTTTTCATGTGTAGTTCTTCATGCAAAATTAAATGGACTCGATCATTTGAGATGTCCATGATATTAAAAGTTGCATTCACTTTTATTCGTTGATCATTTAATACCATCCCAGCAAAAAAAGCGTCGCCAAAAAAGTAGTGAAAATGTTCCGCAAAATTGGCGCAGAAGCGATGATTTTAACATGGGCTTGTCATGGGACGGATGTCCACCATTTCAACAGCCGTTGCAGTGAATTTGCATCACTTCTTAAAGTGTGATGCGAATCCAGTGATATGGATGTGAATAAAGAAATTTTGTGATATTTTGACTTTTAAATTTTTTTATGATTTTAATGTATTATAACGCTTGTCTGTAACGTTTGACATGAAATATTTTCAAAAATTCGCAATTTTTCTAGAAAGAATTTAGATTTTTTTTCGGCAAAATTTAAATAATTTTCACTATTTTATTAATATTTAATCGGTTTTTAACTCATATGAAACAACAAAACTTCAAATTTCCCATTAAAAATATGAAAAAAGCGAGTTATAAACAAGTATATACGGCCGTAAGTTCGGCCAGGCCGAATCTTATGTACCCTCCATCATGGATTGCGTAGAAACTTTTTCTAAACACTGCCATCCACAATCGAATTACTTAAGTTGCGGTAACGCTTGCCGATGGCAAGGTATATTAAAACCTCCTAACACCATCTTTTAAATTGTATGTAAGTCCATACGTGGTATATATTAAATCAAAAAAGATGGATCCAATACGTATATAATTCAGTTTGACAAAGTAGACATAAAATTTTGACAAAATTTTCTACAGAAATAAAATTTTAACAAAATTTTCTATAGAAATAAAATTTTCACAAAAAACAAAATTTTCTATAGAAATAAACTTTTGACAAAATTTCCTATAGAAATAAAATCTTGGTAGATTATTTTTGGCTCGAGTGGCAACCATGATTATGAACCGAATAAAATTTGAACAAAATTTTCTATAGAAATAAAATTTTGACAAAATTTTCTATAGAAATAAAATTTTGACAATGATGAAAATTTTATTATGAACCGAATAAAATTTTAACAAAATTTTCTCTAGAAATAAAATTTTGACAAAATTTTCAAATCTGGAGAACGTTTTATATGGGGGCTATATATAATTATGGACCGATATGGACCAATTGTGGCACGGTTGTTAAAGATCATATACTAACACCATGTTCCAAATTACAACCAGATTGGAAGAAATTTGCTTCTCTTGGAGACTTCGCAAGCCAAATCTGGGGATCGGTTTATATGGGGGCTATATATAATTTTGAACCGATGTGGACCAATTTTTGCATGGTTGTTAGAGACCATATACCAACATCATGTACCAAATTTCAGGTGGATCGGATGAAATTTGTTTCTCTTTGAGGCACCGCAAGCCAAATCTGGGGATCGGTTTATATGGGCGCTATATATAATTATGGACAGATGTGGACCAATTTTTGCACGGTTGCTAGAGACCATATACCAATACCATGTACCAAATTTCAGCCGGATCGGATGCACTTTGCTTCTTTTTGAGGCTTCGCAAGCCAAATCTGGAGATCGGTTTATATGGGGTCTATATATAATTATGGACCGATGTGGACCAATTTTTGCATGGTTGTTAGATACCATATACCAACATCATGTACCAAATTTCAGCCGGATCGGATGAAATTTGCTTCTCTTTGAGGCTCCGCAAGCCAAATCGCGGGATCGGTTTATATGGGGGCTATATATAATTATGTACCGATGTGAACCAATTTTTGTGATATTATTAGAGACCATATACCAACACCATGTACCAAATTTCAGGCGGATCGGATGAAATTTGCTTCTCTTTTAGGCTCCGCAAGCCAAATCTGGGGATCGTTTTATATGGGGGCTATATATAATTATGGACCGATGTGGACCAATTTTTGCATGGTTGTTAGAGACCATATACAAACACCATGTACTAAATTTCAGCCGGATCGGATGAAATATGCTTCTGTTAGAGGCTCCACAAGCCAAATCTGAGGGTCCCTTTATATGGGGGCTATACGTAAAAGTGGACCGATATGGCCCATTTTCAATACCATCCGACCTACATTGATAACAACTACTTGTCCAAAGTTTCAAGTCGATAGCTTGTTTCGTTCGGAAGTTAGCGTGATTTCAACAGACGGACGGACGGACGGACATGCTTAGATCGACTCAGTATTCCACCACGACCCAGAATATATATACTTTATGGGGTCTTAGAGCAATATTTCGATGTGTTACAAACGGAATGACAAAGTTAATATACCCCCATCCTATGATGGAGGGTATAAAAATTGACTCAAATGAACTTCCTGTGCAGTTAAACTAAAGAACATCTTTGGGAGGACATTTTTGGAAGTGCTTTTAAATTTGTGTCTTAGGAAGAACTTCCAAATTTTTTTGCTGGGATATCATGCACTTTGGCTACAATTTCTGTTGTTGTTGCTGTTTTTGGACGTCCACTAGGTGGTTCAGCAACCCAATTTTTTACTGTTGCATATGAAGGAGCACTTTCACCTAACACATTCACCATATCATTATGAATTTCTTGTCCCGATAAACCTTTTTTATCTAAATATTTAATGACAGCACGCATTTCTAATTTTACCATTGTAAAAGAATTGCGGATGCGCCTTTTTTGAACACCTGTTTCTATATGAAGGAGTTGCCAGATCGAAACGAAATTTACCATGTGTTCATAACAGAGATGGAAGTTTCCAAAACACTTAACTTTTTTATGTTTATACCGTGCTTTTTGTGCTAGGCTAAGAAGCTTCCGAACTGCCCTCGTATATCGACACTAATAACCATGCAAAAATAAGTCCATATCGGTCCATAATTATATATAGCCCCCATATAAACCGATCTCCAGGTTTGACCTCCGGAGCCCCTTGGAGGATCAAAATTCATCCGATTCGGTTAAAATTTTGTACGTGGTGTTAGTATGTAGCCTCTAACAACCATGTAAAACTTGCTGCATATCGGTCCATAATTATATATAGCCCCCATATAAACCAATCCCCAGATTTGACTGTACAACAATTTTTGGCATATGCCTTGTTAAAGTTTTCCCAAGTTTTCCCATAATAATTCCAACATAAATGAATGAAGCACTCCTTATTTCATTGTTAATGGAGAGACATTTCCCTGCTAATAGGAAACATTTAACAAAATTCCTATCAAATGATGAACATACGTGACAAGGTCAAAAAACACTGATTCAAATTCCATTTCAACTATGTAGGCTGGTGAGTAAATACGGAAGTCAGTTATTTGCCATCACCCATTTATCAAATGATGAGAAAGACATATGATGAACATCTCGATGTCTGTTTATCAAATAATGGTTGAACATCTCGTAAAGTGAAGAGCTCGCTTCATATGGCCATAATTTGCATTCAATGAATTGGCCACGTAAAATATGGTAATGTCATATATAAAACCGGCGAGTATGTTTTATGTTGCCTTATAAAAATCTGGCATAAATTATGAGTCATAAATTTTGCGATACTTCTATTGTAGAAATAACGAAGAAAGATTGTCTCGAGGAGTACTTGATACACGGAAAAAATTAAACATTTGGAAAATGACAGTTGCAACATAGCTTATTTGTTATAGTTTTTCATATCTCCACAAAAGGTTTAAATTATTGTGCCTAAAAACTTTGTTTGTTAAATTTCTATTTTTGCTGTAAATAAAACATATTTTTGAAATATGTGTAAAATTTGCATTATTTCTGTTTCCAACAGATGTACTTGGAATATAGTTCCTAGGGAAAAGGATTTACTAAATGTTATATTTGCTTGATAAAATTCTTTACATCGGCTTGTGATCGTCCAAAAAGTGTGCTCTCCTTCTTGACTGTATGGGTTGCTTGTGCGTTGATGGCTATAGCGAAAATTGCCTGATGATGAAAACAATATTTAGGTAGCCCAGTGGATCGTGTTGGCTTACAAACTGTATGGTATGCGGTTCGATTATCCATCCGGGAAATTGGGAAACGATATTTGTTTGCTTAATTTTTTTTTAGGTGAAACGAATGATTTTTTTTGCGTGTGGCTGATCTATGCTAATAAAGCTTGACATTTTTGAAGTTCACAAAATTTGTATTCAATCGTGGAAGTTTTCGTGCTTGAGGCATGAGGGGAACCAGCATACATTCAATATTTCATGAACATTTGACGGTCAAAAAAAATTATACGCGTTGGATCCCACATAATTTGTCAATCGCTCCAAAAAAAAGGTCTCGTGTGGATAGGTCGAAAGTAATGCTTCAAAAATCCAATCGAGGTACTTCGAAACTCATTTATGACATAGTGATAGGTGATGAATCGTGGATTTATACGTATGGGTATGGGTGTTTCAAGATGAGCCAAATCCAACAAAGGTTGCTCGCGCACGAAGCACTTCCAAGCAAATAATCACCTGTTTTTCGGAAAGACTGGACATGTAGTAATCGAAGCACTAGAACAATGGAGAACAGTCAACTCTGAGTGGTACACAACCATTTGTTTGCCAGTTGTCTTCCAAGAAATCAGGAAAACCAACCGCCAAAGACGGATGCGAACTCCGATCGGCTCAAATAGGCAAAGACTCGAGTAAAGATGACCGATTTCCATTCTCTCGCCAGTAGCCAAGACAGACGTGCGGCACTACTTTTTTCCAGCCTTGTGGACAATTTTTCCGCTCTCAACCATCAACATGGATCCCTTAACCCATTTCCTGCCATTGTACTCGCTTGAGTACAGAAAATTGGCAACATTTAATATCGCAGAACTTTGTTTATAAATGAAATTAGGCAACGTTTCTTTTTGTTTTTTTGTGTTTTTTTATACCCTGAGCCACACTGTGGAATAGGGTATTATAAGTTAGTGCATATGTTTACAACACCCAGAAGGAGACGAGATAGACACATGGTGTCTTTGACAAAAATGCTCAGGGTGGGCTCCTGAGTCGATATAGTCCGTGAACACATTTTTGTAATCAAAGTCTAGGTCGCAGTTTAAGTCCAATCCCCTTCAAATTTGACACAAGTTCCTCTTTTGGGTCAGAATAGAACCCTATTGATATTGGAAGAAATCGGTTCAGATTTACATATAGCTCCCATATATATCTTTCGCCCGATATGCGCTTATATGGACGCAGAAGCCAGAGTTTTACCCCGATTTGCTTGACATTTTGAATAAACATAGCACTTGGTCGTATAGTCAAGTGTGCAAAATTTGATTGAAGTCGGTTCAGATTTAGATATAGCTCCCATATATATCTTTCGCCCGGTATGCACTTATATGGACCCAGAAGCCAGAGTTTTACCCTAATTTGCTTGAAATTTTGCCCCAGGAGAACAATTAGTAGTGTAGTCAAATGTGCTAAATTTTATTGAAATCGGTTCAGATTTAGATATAGCTCCCGTATGTATCTTTCGCCCGATTTTCCGTCATATGACCACAGATTTGATCATATGCGATCGTTTAAACGTCCAGATTGCTGATCTTACCTAGAAATTTGAGGATCTACGACACCAAATCATCAGCCACTCTAGTCACTACATGCATGGCAGAAGTTCACAGGCAGTCGATGGAGAAATAATTTGGACTAAAAGTCGTCCACCCATGCCATTACAAGATCCGCGGTACAAACAAGGTCGTCAAGTCGCTTGCCAGCAGAACCTTGTTGACATAAAAAGCAATTGGCCGGTCAATGGGAAACTATGCATCTCCAGTGTGGATACCTCAAATAAGTGTCACACAGTGCAATAAAGGGTGATACGGTCAAAATTTGGTCAAGGGAAAACGCGTGTAAATCGGTGAAATCGTTTATTTAAAAAATCAAATTAAATTTCTTCTTCAAGTTCAATTAGTATAAAATTCAGGAAAAATATTCAGTTAGGCTTTCGCTTTTCCAAATCCGAATTGCCGGGCCTCACGCTTGACACCTGTCATCAGATTTTGTACAGCCACCTTGTCCACCTTCTTCGCCGCAGAAAGCCAGTTTGCCTTGAACTGCTGCTCGTCCTTAGCAGTTTTTTTGGTCTTCTTTAGGTTCCGCTTGACAATAGCCCAGTATTTCTCAATTGGGCGGAGCTCTGGCGTGTTGGGAGGGTTCTTGTCCTTGGGAACCACCTGCACGTTGTTGGCGGCGTACCACTCCATGGCCTTTTTACCGTAAAGGCAATATGCCAAATCCGGCCAAAACAGTACGGAACAACCGGGTTTTTTAGGAAAGGCAGCAGACGTTTATTCAAACACTCTTTCACGTAAATTTCTTGGTTGACAGTCCCGGAAGCTATGAAAATGCTGCTTTTCAAGCCACAGATACAGATGGCTTGCCAAACCAGATATTTCTTTGCGAACTTTGACAGTTTTATATGCTTGAAAATATCTACTACTTTTCCCCTTCCTTTTGCCGTATAAAACTCCTGCTTGTAGTCGGCTTTCACGTAGGTTTCGTCGTCCATTACCACGCAGTCAAACTTCGTCACAATCGTCGTGTACAGCCTCCGGGATCGCGCTTTGGCCGTCGTATTTTGTTTATCATCGCGATTTGGAGTCACTACCTTCTTGTAAGTCGATAGTCCGGCTCTTTTTTGGCTCGATGCACGGTTGTGGACGATACACCCAGCTTATTTGCGGCATCTCGGAGAGAGAGGTTAGGGTTTCGCTTGAAACTACCGGCAACTCTCTTTGTCGTCTCAGCGGCTTCCGGTTTTCGATTTCCCTCCGATCCAGACTTCCTGGCTGTCGACAAACGTTCCCCAAACACTTTGATTACATTTGTAACGGTTGATTTGGCAACTTTTAGCGATATTGCCAGCTTTGTGTGCGAGTAGCTCGGATTTTCGCGATGCGCGAGCAAAATTTTGATACGCTGCTCTTCTTGCTTGGACGGCATTTTGACAACTGAAGAGTGAATTCCAAAATCAAAATAGGAGCAACATTCTACACACACACCTTCAAAATGAGGGTTGTTCAGGTTTTTTAAATGCAAAATTGAAAGAAATACGTCAAGTTTATATTGACCAAATTTTGACCGTATCACCCTTTAACATACAGACCTATCAGAACGCTATCCTTAGAACTGCGATAGGGTGTTTCCGAAGGTACACCCCTCCACCATATTTATGTGGAGACCCAGATCATCCCAGTGTGTAGACACAATTACATATTGTCAAAGCAGTATCTCTTGGTTTGCTATCGCAGTAGCCATCCAAATCACCACCGTGTGAATAGACAACCACCACCCTGGATTGTAAGGCTTGATTTTCACTTTCTAGAGTTCAAGATCCAGCGTTACAAAAGAGATTCTCTAGATCAGGCAGCATAGCAGACAAGTCTCAGTATGATTCATGGGGCTACTGAAGCGGTGAGAAGCTACATGGTTAATCCTGTTCTCGAAGCTCGACCATCTCACATAGCACCGGGGGAAAGAGAGTTTTGGACCAACATAGATCATGCAGCTTCAGCCGCCTCAATTCCGATTTATTAGTGATTGATAGTAGCGTAGCTGACTGGTGTCCCATCGGTTATCAAGCGCTATATGTCGCTCGTTACATATTCCTATCTGATTTTGGCAACCATGTATTTGATTGCTGAGAAAACAAACATTTTTTTGACAATAATGTACACCGTCCAAAAATAATATTTTGCTCTGCGTGCACCCAGCAAAAACTTCTATTAGCAGGTATGAGTACAAGTATGCCTGCTACAAAATAGATAACAACTTATTCTTACCTATATCGGTAGTAATACTTTTTCACAGGCATGACATTGGAGGAAAGTACTTCGGTGCAAGCATACCAGAAGTCGAAAAATAAGTACTTCGTCGCAAGCATACCAGCTCCTTAAAAGTAAAAGCTTTACCGTAAATATACTCAAAAAGTGCGAGTGAGTTTGGTGCTCTCATATCAATTTATAGATTTTATTCTCTCTTATTCTCGGTCTTTTTCCACCCTCTTTCTCACTTTTATATTTATGGTACAAATTTGTACTTTGAAAATCTCGTGCGAGGTGGTAAAATTTTTTTTCAAGAAAAATTGAACTTATCAATATTTAATAAGAATAAACAAGTATATACGGACCGATGTGAACCAATTTTTGTATGGTCATTAGAGACCATATACTGACACCATATACCAAATTTCAGCCGGATCGGATGAAATTTGCTTCTCTTAGAGGCTCCGCAAGCCAAATCGGGGGATCGGTTTATATGGGGGCTATATGTAATTATGGACCTATTGGGACCAATTTTTGCATGGTTGTTAGAGACCATATAAAGGGTGATTTGTTAAGAGCTTGATAACTTTTTTTTTTTTTAAAAACGCATAAAATTTGCAAAATCTCATCGGTTCTTTATTTGAAACGTTAGATTGGTCCATGACATTTACTTTTTGAAGATAATTTCATTTAAATGTTGACCGCGGCTGCGTCTTAGGTGGTCCATTCGGAAAGTCCAATTTTGGGCAACTTTTTCGAGCATTTCGGCCGGAATAGCCCGAATTTCTTCGGAAATGTTGTCTTCCAAAGCTGGAATAGTTGCTGGCTTATTTCTGTAGACTTTAGACTTGACGTAGCCCCACAAAAAATAGTCTAAAGGCGTCAAATCGCATGATCTTGGTGGCCAACTTACCGGTCCATTTCTTGAGATGAATTGTTCTCCGAAGTTTTCCCTCAAAATGGCCATAGAATCGCGAGCTGTGTGGCATGTAGCGCCATCTTGTTGAAACCACATGTCAACCAAGTTCAGTTCTTCCATTTTTGGCAACAAAAAGTTTGTTAGCATCGAACGATAGCGATCGCCATTCACCGTAACGTTGCGTCCAACAGCATCTTTGAAAAAATACGGTCCAATGATTCCACCAGCGTACAAACCACACCAAACAGTGCATTTTTCGGGATGCATGGGCAGTTCTTGAACGGCTTCTGGTTGCTCTTCACTCCAAATGCGGCAATTTTGCTTATTTACGTAGCCATTCAACCAGAAATGAGCCTCATCGCTGAACAAAATTTGTCGATAAAAAAGCGGATTTTCTGCCAACTTTTCTAGGTAATAAAATTCAATGATTTGCAAGCGTTGCTCGTTAGTAAGTCTATTCATGATGAAATGTCAAAGCATACTGAGCATCTTTCTCTTTGACACCATGTCTGAAATCCCACGTGATCTGTCAAATACTAATGCATGAAAATCCTAACCTCAAAAGAATCACCCTTTACTAACATTTGCTTCTCTTAGAGCAATCGCAAGCCAAATTTGGGGGTCCGTTTATATGGGGGCTATACGTAAAAGTGGACCGATGTGGCCTATTTTCAATACCATCCGACCTACATCAATAACACCTACTTGTGCAAAGTTTCAAGTCGATAGCTTGTTTCGTTCGGAAGTTAGCGTGATTTCAACAGACGGATGGACGGACATGCTCAGATCGACTTAGAATTTCAATAGAGCAATATTTCGATGTGTTACAAACGGAATGACAAAGTTAATATACCCCCATCCTATGGTGGAGGGCATAAAAAACAAAAAAATAATAATTTTTAAAATGAAGGGTCTGAGCAGGATTCGAACCCGGACCTTAAGATATGATTTTAATTACTGGTATTAATAAAAGGAATCACTTTTGGTCTACACAGGTAAGTTATTATTTTTAAATCCCTAGTAATACAACAAGTAGTAAGTTTTTTATTACCGGTATTACTGGAAGAATAAATAGTGCTTACCCAGTTTTTGCTGGGTACACCTTCAAAAAAAATCGCTTCTCTAACATATGTTCCAAACATATTTTGCAGGAAGCACATATATTACTGGATACCGCCGAAACATTAATATGTTTGTTTTATGTGAGCATATTATATGTTTGGAAGCATTTTGAGTCCAAAAATAGTATATGCTTGGAAGAATTCCCCAAAGAAGATTGTGTTCATTCCCTCACATATTTTTAACTTCCACGAAATTTTTGAGTTCTTCGCATCTTTTTCTGTAATACAAATACGCTGTTTTTTTTTCAAATGTCTGTTTTCTTGGTTCCGAATGTCTATTCTCTTTATTCCGAATACTCAATCTACTATTCAAATTAAATAATATTTAGACTTAAGCATACCAAATTTTTGGCCATATTATAAAACAGTTTTCCGAAACAACATACAAGCGGTTTCACAGAAATTGCTCTCATTTCATTCTCTCGCTGTGTTATGTTGATATCTTTTTATTCATCCCTCCCGGTTTCCATCTCTATTTCTTTCTCTATACTAACTCTCTCTCTCTCTCTGTCGCTCTCTGAATAAAGTATCCCAACATATATATATGTTTACTCGAAATTTGTAAATTTATATATGTTTACATTCACGCATATTATTTTTATGAAACATTCATGCCCCAAACATAATATATTCGAACATATTAACATATGTGTCCCAAACATTTTGTGTTAGTTTGGGAACATTACATGTTTGCACTTAAATATATTGTGTTTAAAAATTATGCCCGAACACACATTTTGTTTATATCGGAACATATGAAAAACATATTTTTCTAACAGTGTAGTTGAGAAAAGCTGACACACTAACTTTCTAGAAAGAATTTTCATATTTTTGGGATCGAAAAATAGCGCGATTTTTTTTAAATAGTCTATTGTGTTAACATTTTTTCTGTCAATAAAAATCTTTTAAATGTCTACCATCGCGTGATATTTCGGAAAAATATATTTTGTATTCATTTCTTCCCACTTACAAAATACCAGTATATAATTGAAATTTTAATTTGACTACGTTGCAGCAAAGAAGCACTTATTACGGAAGCTACACATCACCTTGACAATGCGAGAATTACAGCCATTTATTGAAAGAATTGCCTTTGACTCAAGTGAAAGTGACACCTTAGTCGAAAAAACTCTTTCCGAAAATACGAACTCGGAAAAGACAAATGCGGAAACAGAACAGAGAGCTGAGGAAAGGGTCCAATGAATCTAATAGAAGCTGCGTTGTTTGCCAGGTCAATAATTCCAGTAAATTTTTTTTTCTTGAAAGCACTTAATTGTTTGCTATGAATAACTTAAAGTTACAGGTGAATGCAATAGAAAGGCAGCAAGATGTCCAGGATGTAATGGAAAGAGTTTGATTTTTTTCCGTGTAGATGAATGGGAAGTATGTGGTTGTTTTAACCAAGAAAGATGACATCGTGCATCCATCCCTTGAGATCTATTTCAATAGCTGTACATCATTTTCATTCGCCTTCAATGCTGAGAGCAAAAAATAAAGGAAATGGAAATTTGATTGTGTGTCAATAAATGTTTTTGTGTTTTTTTTTTTGTATTTTATTGTGCCTGGGAAAGTATCCAGCAATTGTTCCCTCTTCCCTGTGACTTAAGTAAATAATAGACTTCGACAAGTTGTTTCCAAACGATTTGTGTTTAGGTTTGTTTTTGTCAGAGTCAGAGTCTTTGTCATCTTTTTTTGCATTACTTGAGTTTGATTTGTGTACCTCTGTAATTTATGGCCTCTATTTATGTACATAAATGGGGCTTGTGATTGTCTTCCGCAAATTTCTATCGTTTGTCAAATAAAGAGAAACTTAATGGTTCAGTTTGCAGTTTGTTTCTTAGGCAAATACTAAAATAGATATTCAATATTTACTTATATTTAAGAACAATTGAAAGTGTTTTTTGTACAGTCTAAACCACTACTGTAAAGCAGAGTATCAGAAGATGGTGGCCATGTTTGTAACAGCCCAGAAAAAGCGAGATAGACCTATGCACATATCTCTCTTATGATTATAAGGACTCATCCTCTACCATCACATGATAATGCCGATAGCGCAGTAGGTTAAAGATAACAATAGGAGGAACGTATGCCGGACTACTATTATAAAAGGGGATTTTTTAAACGCTATTGGACTGAATTTTTCAATAAATCTATATATATAAAATTCAATCTATGTTTGTTTATTTGTTTGTTTGTATGAACCGAGTTGGCTCCGAAACGGCTGAACCGATTTACTTGAAACTTTCAGAGATCATAGGGGACGTTCATGTGGTGAAAATAGGGTACCTCATTTTTTGACACCTGGTCGCGAAGGGGGACCTCCCCTTTGTCGGACTTTTTGAAAATTGGACCAAACTTGACCGATTTGCTTGAAATTTTCATTGAAGGTTGGGGTTGGCAACTAGAAAAAGATCCGCTACTTTATATTTCGATATTTGGTGGCGGAGGGGGACCTCCCCTTTGTTCGACTTTTTTTAAAGTACAGTGAAAAAACTAAAATTCTCTAAATTATCTGAGATTTAAAGAGAACATGCGGTGAGGTTATGGAATTAATATGGGGTACCTGATGATTTTATATGCGGACGGGGAAGGGGACCTCCCCCTTGCCTTAATTTTTGAAACTTGGAACAAAATTATGCGATTTGCATGCAATTTTCATTGAATGTTGAGGTTGGCATCTAGACAAAAATCCGCTACATTATTTTTCGATATTTGGTCGGGGAGGGGGGCCACCCCTTTGCCCGAATTTTTTAAAGTACAGTGAAAACAAAACTAAACTCCCCCGACTGAAATTTTACGGAAAAATGGGTGAGGTTATGAAATTTATATCAGGTTCCTGATTTTTTAATAAAAATAAAAGGGCATAGGGAGACATACGCTTCTCTTAAGTACATAAAGAGAAACAATTAAACTTTACCGAGTTACTTGAAATTTACAGAGGACTGGGGAGAGATCGTAACCTCTGTCAACCGTAATAGTTGATACCTGATTTTGTGATTTTTGGACGAAAGAGAGGCCGCCCCTTTAGGCTTATAATTTGCTTGACATTTTCTGGGACGTTTACAAAAGATACGCTTTTCGACATTTGGTCGGGGAGGAGGTCCTCCTCTAAAACTGCAAAAAAAAAAATGGCTCTATTAACCATGTTCCTTAATCTATATCTGTCCATAAAGCTCGAAAAATAATTGTATAATTAGATATAATGCATTTGGACGTCAATTGCCTGTTTCGGTATCAGGCTAACATGAAATATAAAAAAATTTTAGTTTTCTTGAAATTTACAAAGGAAGCGGGGGAAAAGGTTATAAATGAAGAGGCAACCTTCATTGCCCCACACTTGAAGGAAAGTTTCAAGAATTTTCAGGGAAGGTTAGGGTGCTATTCACTACGGTGTTTGTCGATATTGTATCGGGGAAAGTGACGTCCCTTTAAAACAATAGAGCAAAAATTAAACATCTCCGATCTACTTGAAATTTACAGGGAACGTGGGAGGAGGTGATGAAATTTATACATGATTTTTAAATTAATATATGATTTTTCGATATCTGGTTGGGGAAGGGGAAAATTGAAATAAACTTTGTCGATTTACTTCGATAGAATTTATAGGGAGTAGTTGCGAAATTAATATAGGGTACGTGATAGTCCGATATCAGGTCAGAGTGGAGCGAAGGTGGGAGAGAGTTCCCTTTTGTCGGTTTTTTCTCTTAAATTAAAAGTGGAGGGTTGTCCATAAATGGGAACTCGGTATATAATTTTATGATTTTTGCACAGGCTTCTGCCAGACTTCTTTTTAGTAAAGAACTTAAATTTACATGAAATTGGCAGCCAACGTAGAGGGTGCATTATTTTCCAACATTTTAGCAAATGTTAATGTGGTAAAATTTTTTACTACTTTTGCCTTTTCCGATTTATTGGTACAGTAATTCTTTGTATGTTATTATAATATAATGCTTAATTTTCAGATATGTTGAGGAGAAGGATACCTTTCCTTGACAAACCACACTTAAAATTCACAAGAAATATAGAAGAAGGTACACCCTCTCCCACCGTATTTGTACCTATAAACGAAAAATCAAGTAGTCCGATTTGTTTAAAAGAATTCAAATCTTTTCGAATTTGTTTTCAGCACGAAGGATATAGTTGACTAAGTTAACTCAAAATGTTCCTCCAAATACGCTTCGGAAGGCGCAGCGAAGCGGGCCAGGTTACGCTAGTAAACATATAAAATCGAAAATAAAGTACGGTCCATATTATTAAATATTTGAAGGTTATTTCATACAAATGACTTCCGGAGCCCCTTAGACGAACAAATTTCATTTGATCCAGTTCAAACTGACCCTCTACTTATCATGCAAAGTTTGATTCATATTGATTTATAATTATTTATAGACTCCGCTATAAAAACCGATCAAGAACTAAGGAGGCTTATATAGGAAATTAATTTGTCTTTTTACACGCTGAACTACTCTGTGAAATAGGATTTTTGTATATGATTTCAATAACCAGAATGAGATATATCACCCTTTGGATCGTAAATCTGTCGAATTTTAAATGTACCAACGATTTTGGCTTGCACCTACAACGCGACTGCGACTTCAAAACGGGAGAACTTACTCACTATTAAAATTCAATTCAATTCAATAAATAAATTGAATTTTTTCAAAGTTTTATTTCTATAGAAAATATTGTTAAAATTTTATTTCTATAGAAATTTTTGTTAAAATTTTATTTCTATGGACATTTTTTTTGAAATTTTATTACTATAGAACATTTTGTCAATTATTTTTTTCTTTAGAAAATTTAGTCAAAATTTTATTTCTATAGAAAATTTTGTCAAAATTTTGTCAACATTTTATTCCTATAGAAAATTTTTGCAAAATTTTATTTCTATAGAAAATTTTTGCAAAATTTTATTTCTATAGAAAACTTTGTCAAAATTTTATTTCTATAGAAAATGTTTGCAAAATTTTATTTCTATAGAAAACTTTGTCAAAATTTTATTTCTATAGAAAATTTTTGCAAAATTATATTTCTATAGAAAATTTTTGCAAAATTTTATTTCTATTGAAAACTTTGTCAATATTTTATTTCTATAGAAAATGTTGTCAAAATTTTATTTCTATAGAATTTTATTTGTCTCTTTACACGCTGAACTTCTCTGTGGAATAGGGTATTACAAGTTTGTGCATATGATTTCAATAACCAGAAGGAGATATACCACCCTTTGGATTGTAAATGTACCAACGATTTTGGCTTGCAACCATAACGCAATGAAAATTCAATTTTTAAAGAAATTGATTTATTTCAAAATTTTATTTCTATAGAAATTTTTGTTACAATTTTATTTCCATAGAAATTTTTGTTAAAATTTTATTTCTATAGAAATTTTTGTTAAAATTTTATTTCTATACAAAATTTTGTTAAAATTTTATTGCTATAGAAAATTTTGTTAAAATTTTATTTCTAAAATTAAAAAAAAAAAATATTGCTAATTTTTTTTTTATTTTTATAGAAAAATTTGTCAATGTTTTTTTAAACAGTTTTGTCAAAATTTTATTTTTATAGAAAGTTTTGTCAAAATTTTATTTCTATAGAAAATTTTGTCAAAATTATATTTCTATAGAAAATTTTGTCAAAATTATATTTCTATAGAAAATTTTGCCAAAATTTTATTTCTGTAGAAAATTTTGTCAAAATTTTATTTCTATAGAAAATTTTGTCACAATTTTATTTCTACAGAAAATTTTTGCAAAATTTTATTCCTAAGAAAATTTTTGCAAAATTTTATTTCTACAGAAAATTTTTGCAAAATTGTGTTTCTATAGGATATTTTGTCAAAAATTTATTTCTATAGAAAACTTTGTCAAAATTTTATTTCTATATACAATTTTGTCAAAATTTTATTTGTCTTTTAACACGCGAACTACTCTGTGGAATAAGGTATTATAAGATTGTGCATATGATTTCAATCACCAGAAGGAGATATATCACCCTTTGGATTGTAAATGTACCAACGATTTTGGCTTGCACCTACAACGCGACTGCATCTTTATAACGTGAGAACTCACTTACTTTGAAAATTCAATTTTTTAAAGAAATTGATTTTTTTCAAAATTTTATGTTTATAGAAATTTTTGTTAAAATTTTATTTCTATAGAAAATTTTGTCAAAATTTTATTTCCATAGAAAATTTAGTCAACATTTTATTTCTATAAAAAATATTGTCAAAATTTTATTCCTATAGAAAATTTTTGCAAAATTTTATTTCTATAGAAAATTTTGTCAAAATGTTATTTCTATAGAAATTTTTGTCAAAATTTTATTTCTATATAAAATCTTGTCAAAATTTTATTTCTATAGAAAATTTAGTCAAAATTTTATTTCTATAGGATTTTTTGTCAAAATTTTACTTCTATAGACAACTTTGCTAAAGTTTTATTTCTATAGAAAATTTTGTCAAAATTTTATTTCTATATAAAATCTTGTCAAAATTTTATTTCTATAGAAAATTTAGTCAAAATTTTATTTCTATAGGATTTTTTGTCAAAATTTTACTTCTATAGACAACTTTGCTAAAGTTTTATTTCTATAGAAAATTTTGTCAAAATTTTATTTCCATGGAAAATTTAGTCAAAATTTTATTTCAATGGAAAATTTTGTTAAAATTTTATTTCTATAGAAAATTTTGTCAAAATTTTATTTCCATAGAAAATTTAGTCAACATTTTATTTTTATAGAAAATTTTATCAAAATTTTATTCCTATAGAAAATTTTTGCAAAATTTTATTTCTATAGAAAATTTAGTCAACATTTTGTTTCTATAGCAAATGTTGTCAAAATTTTATTCCTATAGAAAATTTTTGCAAAATTTTATTTCTATAGCACATTTTTGCAAAATTTTATTTCTATAGAAAACTTTGTCAAAATTTTATTTCTATAGAAAACTTTGTCAAAATCTTATTTCTATAGAAAATGTCAAAATTTTATTTCTATAGAAAATGTCAAAATTTTATTTCTTTAGAAAGTTTTGTCAAAATTTTATTTCTATAGAAAATTTTTTCAAAATTTATTTCTATAGAAATTTTTGTACCGTAAGTTAAGCTTCCGACTTCTACAAATATCGCCCGATTTGGTCATTGTTTAGAACCCTAGAAAGCTCCACTTATCCCATCCCATTTCCTTGTAAAATCACCATAGCTAAGTCGGAAAAATAGTATAAATGCCTCAATCTCCAAAAATGTATGTTCATATTGAATTTATGTGTATGGTTATTGAACATTACACCCTCGTTTAGGTCACAAAATGTTTGAGGAATACTTAAAAAAAGGAAAATTATATTAGGCTGTGGAAAATTTTAGAAAAATAATAAAATTATGCTAGAAGCAAATATTGTTTTTTTTTTTTTTAAGTGTACACACGAACAGAGCTAAATTGATTCAGAATTTGATAATAAAACGAATACCTATGTGCCTTAAACTGAGTTCTTTTTAACCATCATGGCAAAAAGTCTTCAAATCATTTTACATTTTTGAGCTAAAATAGCGTTAAATCATTACTTTATATAACACTGCAAATTTGAAGCAAATCAGCTCATTGTCAATTTAAAGCAAATTAGTTAAGCAATTGTCGAAATCTTTTTTTGTTGTAATCCCAAACCCTGTGAAACCTATTTTGTCAGCATTGTTTTGCCCCTAACTACGGATAATGGCTGATTACAATGTTGCCGCGATACCATAACCGACTGACTAGGGGAGAGGTTTGAAATATGAAAGTAATAGAAGTAAAAATCTAATCTATATAAAACTCAATCAATGTCTAAAACAAAATCAATAGGTTTGCCAAAGATATTTAACATGAAGTTCCATTTCTCTTATTAGGTTTTTTTTTGGTGGATATATCACAAGAAAGCTAGGAAATGGAATACAAGTAAAACCTCATGAACGGCCCCTCTTCAGTATACAGATATTGCAGTGAATTAGTATGAAGGGAAATATACATGAAAATATTCCAAGAAAAATGAGGGAGTAGAAAGTCAGCCGCTTTTGCCATAGACACCAAAAGAGGGATTTATTGAAATATAAGGCCCACCATAACTCCCATAACAAAAACTTTTATCCATATCGAAATGATAATTTAACAATCAATAGAATGTCGAAATTAAATGAAAATAAACAGAAATCTTCTACCCTTAAAAAAAGATATAAAAAAAATATTTTGAATTTCAACTACATTAAGAATAGGCCTAAAGTATTAGAAAAAGATGAAATAAAAAGAAGACGAAAAACAAAATTATGAAATTTATTTTGTATTCAAAATTTGAATTCAAAATGAATGCCCTTAAACCAAAATCAACTTTGGAGTGAAAACAATTCCGGGGGCCCAGAGTAGAAACCATTAACATTACAACAATGGATAGAATTAACATGAAAATTTGTTTTATTTCATAAATAATCCCAGATAATTCATTTCCATCTTTAGAAAAAGGCCATTTACTAAGACCAAACGACCAGTGTCACAATATCCCAAAAATAAATTAGGTTAAGCCCATAAAATGAAAGTGCCATTTATTATTATTTTCGTATAAGAAAATGTTTAAATTACGTTAATATTGTAGGGTTTTGTGAATTTTACGAATAGAAATATAAAGGCGGAATGCTTTGGAAAATGTTGTAGCTCTAAATCAAGTGGAATATTGTGTTAAAGGAAGCCAACTTAATACCATAAAGTATCAATACGGGAAAATATACAATTTTTTTTATCAACTGACTGTTCGACACCTGAAGAAGTGGGTGATGCGATCAGAATGCATGTTTTGGAGATGCCTTAATCAGAGTGGCAGAAGTGCTCCGACAAGTGCTTCAAACACATGCAAAAATGTGTAGGAATATTTTGAAAAGCAATAATGCGATTTTCGATTATTTTTGTTGTTGTCTAATCCCGAAATATAACAATGCATCCCTCGTATGAGGACAAAGCGACCGCATTGGAAAGTTTAACGAATTTTAGACAACTTAATATCAGAGAAATACGCCGTCTGTGGTAAGTAATATTCGAATTTTAAGGACAAGAAATCATTCGCCTCGAGACAATATTTTTCAGTGCGGTTTTATTGAAGACTTTTAAAGTGATTTCCGGAAAAATTTACAAGCTCAATATCCGATAATTCGGTAATCCGATTACAGTTTAAATGTTATGTACGATTTATTATACCAATTTAGAAGAGTTGTCTTTCGTCCATGGCAAAAGTACAAAGAGAGTTGCCGGTAGTTTCAAGCGAAACCCTAACCTCTCTCTCCGAGATGTCGCAAATAAGCTGGGTGTATCGTCTACAACCGTGCATCGAGCCAAAAAACGAGTCGGACTATCGACTTACAAGAAGGTAGTGACTCCAAATCGCGATGATAAACAAAATGCGACGGCCAAAGCGCGATCCCGGAGGCTGTACACGACAATGCTGACGAAGTTTGACTGCGTGGTAATGGACGACGAAACCTACGTCAAAGCCGACTACAAGCTGCTTCCGGGACAGGAGTTTTATACGGCAAAAGGAAGGGGAAAGGTAGCAGATATTTTCAGCAGATATTGCACATAAAACTGTCAAAGTTCGCAAAGAAATATCTGGTTTGGCAAGCCATCTGTACCTGTGGCTTGAAAAGCAGCATTTTCATAGCTTCCGGGACTGTCAACCAAGAAATTTACGTGAAAGAGTGTTTGAATAAACGTCTGCTGCCTTTCCTGAAGAAACACGGTTGTATCGTACTGTTTTGGCTGGATTTGGCATCTTGCCATTCGGTAAAAAGGCCATGGAGTGGTACGCCGCCAACAACGTGCAGGTGGTTCCCAAGGACAAGAACCCTCCCAACACGCCAGAGCTCCACCCAATTGAGAAGTACTGGGCTATTGTCAAGCGGAACCTAAAGAAGACCAAAAAAACTGCTAAGGACGAGCAGCAGTTCAAGGCAAACTGACTTTCTGCGGCGAAGAAGGTGGACAAGGTGGCTGTACAAAATCTGATGGCAGGTGTCAAGCGTGAGGCCCGGAAATTCGGATTTGGAAAAGCGAAAGCCTAACTGAATATTTTTCCTGAATTTTATACTAATTGAACTTGAAAAAGAAATTTAATTTGATTTTTTAAATAAACGATTTCACCGATTTACACGCGTTTTCCCTTGACCAAATTTTGACCGTATCACCCTGTAGTTGCTATTGATGTTGGTCGAATGGTATTGCATATCGGACCAATTTTATTTATATGCACCATATAAACCGATCCTAGATGTATGTATGTGCCCACTTACCACCATACAAAATTGGTCCATATATGTCCATGATTATATATAGCCCCAATATAAATCGATCCACAGATTAGACTTATGGAGCATCTTCGAGATGAACATTTTATCATATCCGGTTGAAAATTAGTATGCGACGTTAGTACTCGTATAAAGGGTGATACGGTCAAAATTTGGTCAAGGGAAAACGCGTGTAGGTTAGGTTAGGTTAAAGTGGCAGCCCGGTTAAGATTCAGGCTCACTTAGACTATTCAGTCCATTGTGATACCACATTAACTAAAAGTACCTATTACATATGGGCACTTCTAGTTTTAACCGTTGAGCCTTCTCGATTATTTTCTTCTGTTGAACCAACCAGATTGTTCCAAAAACATGAGCAGACTGCTTAAGTTAACGTTTTCCAGGTCCGCTAGTAATCTGAAACTTTATGCCCCTAAAATTTGCTTACGCCTTACACAAAATGCAGAACAGTCACACAAGAGGTGTTTTATTGATTCCTTTTCCTCCGCATCATGACAGCTCATACAATAGTCATTATACTTCGCACCAATAGTTTTTGCAGCGACCCGTTATAGCAGATATCAGGAGTGATGTCTGGCGTCTCGAGAACACTAGCATATCTAGTGTGCGGTTTAAGTTTAAATGGGGCCATATTTGCTTGGTGTCGTTACAACCCTTACAATTCTCCCATCGAACATTTGCCATCATGACAGCCTTCTCACGCAGTAAGAGCTTGCAGGTAGTCAGAGCACACCAACAGATTCTAGTTCCTTTGGAATATGTAAGGTAGTTCCTAGCCTTGCTAGCTCATCTGCTTCGCAGTTCCCCGGTATGTTCCTATGTTCCAGTGATCAGGTAATCTTTTCGCTATTCGAAGTTCCAGATCTTTAGAATATACTCCGAAACCCACTTGGCCATCCAATTTGGAGCCATCAGTGTAGAAATCTAAATATCTTTTACTCCCCGGTGTCCGTGTACACCACGCCTCACTGTTGGGAATTAGAGTCTCAAACTTTTTGTCGAAAAGTGGACTCGCCAAAGTGTAATCCACTACGTTAGGCACATCTGGCATTATTTTGAGAACCGAACTGTGACCGTAACTTTTTTCCCACCACAGCGATAGCTCGCGCAACCGCACAGCCGTTGTTGCAGCTGACTGTTTGGCCAAAATGTCTAAAGGCAATAGATGCAGTATGACATTAAGGGAGTTTGTTCCTGTCTTGCTGAATGCACCTGAGATACACAAGCACGCCATACGCTGAACTTTGTCTAAACTTGTCGGCTGGTGAAGTGCCGGCCACCAGACTACAACACCATATAGCATTACAGGTCTAACCACTGCCGTGTATAGCCAATGTACAATTTTTGGTTTTAGTCCCCACTTTTTCCCTATTGCCTTTTTGCACGAGTATAAAGCTACCGTTGCTTTCCTCGCCCTTTCTTCAATATTAAGCTTAAAGTTCAGCTTCCTGTCCAAAATAACGCCAAGGTATTTTGCACACTCCCTAAAGGGAATTTCAATACCCCCTAAGGAAATGGGCCTAACCGTGGGAGTTTTGCGATCTTTGCAGTACATGACTATTTCTGTCTTTGCAGGATTTACCCCAAGACCATTATCTTTCGCCCATTTCTCAGTCATCCGGAGGGCTCTCTGTATAATATCTCTAACTGTTGATGGGATTTTTCCCCTGACTGCTAGCGCCACATCATCTGCGTATGCCACCACTTGTATCCTTTCTTTTTCTAGGGAAACCAGAAGGTCGTTGATAGCAACATTCCAAAGAAGAGGTGATAGAACTCCTCCTTGAGGAGTGCCTCTGTTCACATACCTTTGTATGTTTGCTTGTCCTAGTGTGGCTGAAATGCGTCTCTTCCTTAGAAGTTCGTCTAAAAGCCTAAGTATACCTGGATCAACATTCAGAGTTGTCAGTCCATTTAATATCGAGCTCGGATGGACGTTATTGAACGCCCCTTCGATGTCTGGAAATGCCACGATTGTGTATTCTTTGACAGATAGTGAGCTTTCAATAAAGCTGACTAGTTCATGTAATGCGGTCTCAGTAGACCTGCCTTTCGAGTATGCATGTTGTCGTTTCGAGAGCAAACTTGAATCGACGCTAGTTCTAAGATAAATATCTATCATCCTCTCCAGAGTCTTAAGTAGGAATGATGATAAGCTGATTGGTCGGAAATCCTTCGCATTCGAGTGAGAGGCTTTTCCCGCTTTAGGTATGAAAACGACGTTTGATTCTTTCCACTTTCGTGGAATATATGCTAAGTTGATACATCCTATATATATCGCCGACAACCAGGGGATAATTCTGTCAGCTACCGCTTGTAACTCCGCCGGAGTAATTCCATCAGGTCCGGGGGATTTGAATGATCCAAAGCTATTTAACGCCCATTTTATTCTAGATTCTGATACAATTTCCTTGATAGGAAGCGACCGCTGAGCCACTGTGGCACCGCCAGTGCATGGTTCAACCGTCTGATTTCCGGGAAAATGTGTGTCCAATAGTACCTCCAGCGTCTCCTCACTGGACGTTGTCCAATTGCCCTCCGATGTTTTAATGAAACCTGGAGCGGAGCTCGTGGATGCTAGCACCTTCCGTAGTCTGGAAGCCTCGGACGTATTCTCAATGCTGCTGCAGTAATCATTCCAAGAGTTATGCTGAGCCTTTCTCAGTTCTCGCTTGTATCCTCTCAGATTCTTCTTGTAAGCGTCCCAATCCACAGGAGCTCTGGTGGACTTTGCTTTGTTAAAGAGCTTCCTGCACGATTTCCTCATATTACCTAACTCCGTAGACCACCATGGTGGTCGATTTTTCCCCCTTGGCTTCCCTTTAGGGCATGCGGCTTTCAGTGAAATGTTGAAGGCCTTAGTAATCCTCTCCACTGCGTGTTCGATAACTTGTACAGTGCTCACATTTGTCTCTGGTATTTCCGGTATCATCATATTGAACGATTCCCTATACCTATTCCAGTCAGCTTTCGTAACATTTGGCGGAAATATGGTCTTGGTGGTATGAACATCAAATTTGAAACTGATGTAGCGATGATCTGAGAAGCTGTGTTCACTTAAAACATGCCACTCAGATATCATTTCATTCAGTTCTTGCGAGGCCAAGGTGATGTCCAAAACCTCTTGCCTGTTTTTAGTGACAAAGGTTGGGGCATCTCCCTTGTTGCAAACTACCAGATTAGTACGCAAAATAAACTCTATTAGCGACTCTCCCCTTGCATTAGTATCACTACTTCCCCATATACTATGATGCGCATTCGCATCGCATCCCATAATGAGTTTCGTCTTTGTTTTCAGTGACTCCTCAACTAAGGTCTTAACGGCACATGGAGGCATCTCCCTGTCATGTCCCATATAGACCGAAGATACCCAATATTTGCATTTGGCTATTTCTAAATTGGCAACGACAGTGTCTGCATTGCACATTGAAGGAAGCAGAAACAAGTTAAGCTCGTTTTTAGCAATTATACAGGCTCGAATTACATCATTACCAGTATACTGCAACAGTTTGAATCCCGGAGTACTTAATTCACATATTTTGTTTCTATAAACATATGGTTCTTGAATAAGAACTATGTCTATGTCCCCTTTCATCAGGAGAACTTTTAAGGCAGCACATGCAGCATTACAATGATGAAGATTTATCTGGAGGATCCGTAGGACCATCGAGATTTTCAACAACCGTCACATCAGCCGCTTCAATCGAGTCATCAAGAATGTCCTCTTCAGAGATATCGGTGACTCTCGCAATAACCATAGGTTCAACTTTGGTGAGTTCTGAGGCAGTAGAAGCCTCCTCACGCATACGGTATCTATCCATGTCTTCAACTTTGGTATCTCCCTCGACTTCGCAAGAGGATCCGCTTACTTCTGATTCAGACAGAGGCTTGTCCATTTCTGAATCCTTTAGCTGATCGTTTTTATACACCTTCATTTGGATATAATGAAAGCCATAACATACACGGCCCTGAGACTTTGCTAGATGTGGCAAAGACTGAGTGTTCAATATAAACACTGCATGCCGTCTTGGCCCATCCACTTCATCCAAACGACCAACCTTCCAATCAGCTGTTGGAAGATCTGGATTGCATTGTTTCAGTCTATTTAAAATAGATTCAGGGTCAGGAGGGTTTGCAGGTATCCACGCATGTGCTCTTGGTCTAGCCGGTATGTCCTTCTTCTCGACCAACTCTAGAGCAGCTCCTTCCCAAACTTCACCAATTAGTATCAGAGCAGCTTTAAAACATTCTATAGACCTCTGGTCCTCAAATGCGACTAGCTTAAATCGTCCTTGATACCAACCAGCCTCTTGGTGTCGAGGATCTGGGCCGGGAGACTTTTCCAGCACCTGTGAGTAGACGCCAGACAAAGCATTCTCAATTTCCCCCCATTTTTGCTTTGGAACCATACCGTCCAATGCTCCTTTATTTATGATAGCCATCACAAGGCTATCTTTAGCAACTGAGGCAAACGATCGTTGATCCCTTTTGGAGGATGGCAGCTCATCCCGTGATCGTTCCTTTTTCCAGCCTCAAGAATTCCTTGAGCCCATTTTAAGGAATCGCTTTGTTTAGCCGAGAACGTGCTTGGGTCGATTGATCCTAATTTCTTTAGGATAAACAAAGCAAAGCAAAGTAAATCGGTGAAATCGTTTATTTAAAAAATCAAATTAAATTTCTTTTTCAAGTTTAATTAGTATAAAATTCAGGAAAAATATTCAGTTAGGCTTTCGCTTTTCCAAATCCGAATTGCCGGGCCTCACGCTTGACACCTGCCATCAGATTTTGTACAGTTACTTGTCCACCTTCTTCGCCGCAGAAAGCCAGTTTTCCTTGAACTGCTGCTCGACCTTAGCAGTTTTTTTGGTCTTCTTTAGGTTCCGCTTGAAAATAGCCCGGGATTTCTCATTTGGGCGGAGCTCAATGCGTGTTGGGAGGGTGCTTGTCCTTGGGAACCACCTGCACGTTGTTGGCGGCGTACCACTCCATGGCCTTTTTACCAAATCCGGCCAACACAGTACGGAACAACCGTGTTTCTTCAGGAAAGGCAGCAGACGTTTACTCAAACACTCTTTCACGTAAATTTCTTGGTTGACAGTCCCGGAAGCTATGAAAATGCTGCTTTTCAAGCCACAGGTACAGATGGCTTGCCAAACCAGATATTTCTTTGCGAACTTTGACAGTTTTATGTGCTTGAAAATATCTGCTACCTTTCCCCTTCTTTTTGCCGTATAAAACTCCTGTCCCGGAAGCTGCTTGTAGTCGGCTTTGACGTAGGTTTCGTCGTCCATTACCACGCAGTCAAACTTCGTCAGCATCGTCGTGTACAGCCTCCGGGATCGCGCTTTGGTCGTCGTATTTTGTTTATCATCGCGATTTGGAGTCACTACCTTCTTGTAAGTCGATAGTCCGGCTCGTTTCTTGGCTCGATGCACGGTTGTACACGATACACCCAGCTTATTTGCGGCATCTCGGAGAGAGAGGTTAGGGTTTCGCTTGAAACTACCGGCAACTCCCTTTGTCGTCTCAGCGGCTTCCGGTTTTCGATTTCCCCCCGATCCAAACTTCCTGGCTGTTGACAAACGTTCCCCAAACACTTTAATTACATTTGTAACGGTTGATTTGGCAACTTTTAGCGATTTTCCAGCTTTGCGTGGGAGTAGCTCGGATTTTCGCGATGCGCGAGCAAAATTTTGATACGCTGCTCTTCTTGCTTGGACGGCATTTTGGCAACTGAAGAGTGAATTCCAAAATCAAAATAGGAGCAACATTCTACACACACACACCTTCAAAATGAGGGGTGTTCAGGTTTTTTAAATGCAAAATTGAAAGAAATACGTCAAGTTTATATTGACCAAATTTTGACCGTATAACCCTTTATATAGCCCCCATATGACTTTTATATAGCCCCCCTATGACTTCTGAAGCCACATGGAGGAACAAGTTTCATCCGATCCGATTGGAATTTCGCTCTAACATTATTAAAATATTAAAATAAATTATTAATTATTAAAATATCGTATATTGAAAAGATTTTTTGTAAACAACTACCCCCCCCCCCCCCCCATTCATGTGAAAGCCGATATTTAAATTTTATTCAATTATTTAAGCATTTTTTCAATTGATCAATTTTTTCACACTCTGGTAAGGTCGACCATTCGTCCTTTTTCGAATTTTCGTAAAATTTTAAAACAACTTTCCTAAGAAAAGAAAATTCTTTTTTTTTTAGGGTAAAATCTGTAAATTCAGGAGCACCAAGATAATAGATCATAATCATCACCACTAAAATCCTCTTCTACTATATGGAGTATATTTTCAAACTTGTTTTTTCTTATATTAATTTTTGATTATAATATTTGTTAAGATGATTTCAAAGAATTTCAGTTTTATTGGTCCTACAAGTAAAGTTTTTATTTACAAATAATAAATAAAATAGAACCAAAAGCTAATCTTATTTTTGCTGTAACACAATGAAATCTTTGGAAATATATTAAAAAAAAATCATGAAATCTTCTCTTTGCATAAATATGCAATCTAATTGTGTGCTATATTTGATATTAAAATGTCAATAAGAAAAATATGTAACAAATCAATATTTATTGAATTTAAATAAATATTGGAAAAGGTTTATTTGACATTCGGTATTATTTCTTCTTTATCGAAATCACAATGAGGAGGTGATTTATATCAAAAGCCACGAACCGAAATCCTTTGTAAACAAGAAATACCTATGTCATTCTGGAGCTTATTATCGCCCACTACCCCATTCATTCATCCACACACACAGACAAAAATAAATAAATCAGTGGTATTTGGTTGATAAGGATTTAAGTTTTGCTCACACACACACACACACACACACAAAGTTACCTATAAACACCCACTGGACCGATGAAATATGACCTTTGCGCAGAAATGAATCGTTCTCATATTTTATTTACTTCATTTGAAAACCTTTTTTTCTGGTGATATAAAGGCAAACACTTCCGTTTTTGCTTTTTTTATTCAATGGTCTTCCCTAGCACTCTCAAAAGAATGGAAACTTTAGATATCTTTCGTTAGATGTAGGACTGTCTATTGGTCTGTCAGTTTTCACTTTGAATACAAAATTTATAGAAGTATTTTGGTTGTGTGTGTGTGTTTCCTTTTAATAAATATCTTTTTTTTCGTATTATGCCAAGGGTTTTCTCGGGATAAAAATGATATGAACACTATAAATCTGTAAGTGTTCAACTGTTGTATGGATAGGAATTATATTTCAATGAACAACTGTGAAGAGGTGATAACTATGAAAAAGTGAAATACTTCAATGTTAGCTTCTTATATCGTTTCATGATAAAAACAAAACTTTTCTCATAAATTTTGAGGCAAGTTGATATAATGATGGTAACTATGAAGAGTACATGAAAAAAAATATAATAATTTTAATATAATAATATTTACACTATGTTAAGAAATAAATTTCTCTAATGTAAAGAAATTTTAAGACAAGCCATATTTAATTTTGCTTGAACATTTTTATACCTTCCACTGGATGTAAATTAACTTTGTCTTCCGTGTTTAACACATAGAAATATTTGTCTCAGACCCCATAAAGTATAGACCGTGTCACTGCAATGTGGAACTCCGTTCGTACTCGGCTATAAAAAGGAGGTCCCTTGTCATTGAGCTTAACATGGAATCGGGCAGCACTCAGTGATAAGAGAGAAGTTCACCAATGTGGTACACAATGGACTGAATAGTCTAAGTGAGGCCGATAAATCGGGCTGCCACCTAACCTAACCTACAATCCCACGGCAGCGGGTTCTTCGTACCGGATTGACCCGATCCATCCCATAAATTGGCCAGCGGTTGCCACATCAGTCTACGTGTTGTTTCGTCCGTATTTTTGTGTTGGCTAGTGGTCCGAGCCGGGATGCTTGCAGTGGCTGCACTTCCGGAACTGGTCCGGTCTAACATAGCTGCGGGAGTATAGTCATACTGACTACGTGGCAGTATGCTGCGCCAACGATAGCAGCAGTGGGTCGTCAGACTATGCGAACCAAAAAACTAATTTAGAACTACCTGTGGCAATAATTTTGTTCATAAAAAATTTGCCTTTTTTAATTGTTTATAATCTAAAAATTTAAAGAACAAAAAAATTGCTAAAATAAGCAAGTATATACAGCAGTAAGTTCGGCCGGGCCGAATCTTAAATACCTACCACCATGAATCAAATATACTAGTTTGCTTTGAACATTTCAGGGGGTTTGATGACAGATATTTTCCCAAGCAGATCAGTTCAACCAGTACGCTTCCCACAGATAAATGTAAAGATTTTACCTATGAAGACTAGATCAGATTCTGAATTTATAAGAACCATTTTTTGTTTGAGTTTTAGAGGAATCATAAACATCTCTTGTAAGTGTGCAAGAAAATGATGAAATAACGCCTTGATTTGAGATCTATAATCTGTGGATTTTCATCCCAATTATTTAAATGATTGCGAGAAGTAAAATGTGGAAATTTTGCATTCAGTTTCTAGCAATTTTCATGATCAGTGCGCCTTCTATACCCTCAATAAGTGAAATCGGTCTATATGGAGGCCTTGTCAAATGGACCGATAAAACTAAATCATATACACTTTGCTATGGGCTATATCAAAAACCTGTACCAATACTCAATATATTCGGCACACCTCTTTATGGTCCTAGAATACCTCCATATTTCCAATTTCAGGCAAATTGGATAAAAACTATGGATTCTAGAAGCCCAAGAAGTAAATCTAGAGATCGGTCTATATGGGGGCTATATCGAAACAGTGTCCGATAATCACAATTTTCGGTACATCTCTTTATTTTCCTAGAATACCTCTAGATTTCAAATTTCAGGCAAATTGGGTAAAAACAACGGATTCTAGAAGCCCAAGAAATAAAATCGGGAGACCGGTCTATATGGGGGCTATATCAAAACATGGGCCGGTACTCACCATTTGCGACACACGTCTTTAGGGTCTTAGAGTTCCTCTAGATTTCAAATTGCAGGTAAATTGGATTAAAACTACGGATTCTAGAAGCCCAAGAAGTATAATCGGGAGATCGGTCTATATGGGGCTATACCAAACCATGGACCGATATAGTCCATTTTCGGCACACCTCTTTATGGTCCTAGAATACCTCTAGATTTCCAATTTTAGGCAAATCGGATAGAAAATACACTTTCTAGACGCCCAAGATGCAACATCAGGAAATCGGTCCATATGGGGGCTATGCCAAAACATGGACCGATAGGCACCATTTTCGGTACACTTTTTGATGGTCCTAAAATACCTATAGATTTCCAATTTAACGCAAATTGGATAAAAACTAAAATTTTTATAAGCTCAAACACCCAAATCGGGAGGTCGGTTTATATGGGGACTATATGAAAACTTGGACCGATATAGCCCACCTGCCTGCAAACAAAAGACGAAATTGTGCCAAATTTCAGGACGATAGCGCCATTATTGAAGGCGTGATTACAACAGACAGACAGACGGACATTCATATATCGTCTTAGAATTTGTCCCTTATCAAGAATATATATATACTTTATATAGTCGGAAATCGATATTTTGATGTGTTACAAACGGAATGACAAACTTATTATACCCCACTCGCCATTCTATGCACACAAAAACTTTTTTTCTGATTCAATCACGAAATTAATTGATCCAATTAATTTTTTAATTGAAATGTCTTCAATCACGGTCCGATCGGCGTTTCGCATTGCAGTGAAACCACTTAGAGAAGCTTTGAAACCCTCAGAAATGTCACCAGCATTACTGAGGTGGGATAATCCACCACTGAAAAACTTTTTGTTGTTCGGTCGAAGCAGGAATCGAATCCACGACCTTGTGTATGTAAGGCGGGCATGCTAACCATTGCACCACGGTGGCTCCCAAAATGATAGTATCAATCACAGTTTTAATTGGGTATAGAAAAATTCTTGATTAAACAATTAATTGATTTCATTAGCAAATTTCAATTAATTTTTTAATTGATTCATTTAAAAATTTAATTGATGTTGATTGCAAAACTCAATTAAATTATTAATTAAAAAAGGCAACTATTTTCAATTACTTTCTGAATAGACTTAGAGTTTTTATTTAGATTAACATTTGATTGTTTGAAATACACTTTTAATTAAAAATTAAAAAAAAGTGTCATCACTTTTTTAACTGAATTAGTCTGCCATATTTGATTAAAAAGTTAATTGTATCAATTAATTTTGTAATTAAAAATTTTAAAATTTTCAATCATTGACTTAACTAACTTAATGTGTCTATCATGATTAAAAAGTTAATTGTATCAATTAATTTATTAATTGAAAAAATGTTCAACTTCAATTAACTTTTTAATTGGAAATATTTTGGTGATATTTTTTCTGTGTGGTGGTGGGTATAAAAATGATTTAGATTATTAATGCAGTTGCAATCTGAATTAATATATTTTTATACCCTTCGCCACTACTGTGGTACAGGGTACAATAAGTTTTTCGATTTAGCGATGTCTGTCTGTCTGGCCGTACGTCTGTCTGTACATGTAATTTTGTGTGCACAGTACAGCTCACATTTTAAGTCCGATCGTCCTCAAATTTGGCACAGAGTTTTACTTTGGCTCAAAGACAATCGCTATTGATTTTGAAAAAATCGGTTCAGATTTAGATATAGCTGTCATATATATTTATTACCGACCTGGTCATAATTGACGTATTTATCAACGCATTTCCTTAAAATTTCGGACAGCCAAATGTTTTGGGGCTTTCGTAAAATATGCAAAATATCAGCCAAATCGGTTCTGATGTAGATATAGCTCCCATATATATCTTTCGTCCGATTTAGAATTATATGGCTTCAAAAGCTAGAGTTTTGCCTTGATGTGCTTCTTGGGCCAAATGTGGTTGAAATCGGTTCAGATTTAGATATAGCTTCCATATATATGTACGCCAGAGTTGTTTCATATTTTAGACCCATTTTTAATGGGAGTTTCCTCCAATTGACCCAATAGTTTCCACAGGGAATATATTTAATATGCTATTTAGGTGTATCATATTGGTCTAATTGGTTCAGATTTAGATAAAGCCTCCATATATTTGTCCTTCCGGTTTATACAAATATGACCAAAATACCCACATTTTACACAAAATTCTGTGATAATTTCCCCATATCGTAGTCATATCCTCTGTAATGCCAAACTTACCACAACATGGTCGAATTTTAAATGAAGCTCCGACTTGTGGAAATGTCTCCCGATGTGGCCAAATAATATATCGCAACCTACTATTGACCACATATCTTGGCGAGATCTAACAAATATCCTTGTAAAGTCGCCACTGCTAAGTAGCAAAAATTGTAAAAACTACTCAAATTGTCTTATATCTCGACTACATATGTATCGTCTGATAAATCATAAATGCTATTTTGTACAATTGCATTAAAATTGCTCCAGCTTTATATTTCCCATATTTTCAACCCAGGACGTTAACCGTTTTAAATTTTAATTCTAGATATTTTGTTGAAGTATAAAAAATTGTCTCCAAATCGTTTAAGATATAAATATTTATATATGGGAATATAAACATTCTTAATAACTCCAAAAAAATTGAAGGAGTTGAGATGGTAACACAAATTTTGGTCTACATAGTGATGAAGGGTATAATATAGTCGGCCCTGCCCGACTTTAGACTTTAATTACTTGTTTGTATTTGTTTTTTTTTCTATGGTGATGGGTATAAGTTTGTCATTCCGTGTGTAACACATCGAAATATAGATAGACTATATAAAGTATATATATACATTCTTGATCAGGGAGAAATGCTAAGACGATATAAGCATGTCCGTCTGTCTGTCTGTTGTAATCACGCCACAGCCTTCAATAATGGCGCTATCGTCCTGAAATTTGGCACAGATTTGTGTTTTGTTGGCAGGCAGGTCAAGTTCGAAGATGGGCTGTATAGGTCCAAGTTTTGATATAGTCCCCATATAAACCGACCTACCGAATTGGGGTCTTGGACTTTTAAAAACCGTAGTTTTTATCCAATTACCCTGAAATTGGAAATCTAGAGTTGTTTTAGGACCATCAAAGAGTGTGCCAAAAATTGTGCCTATCGGTCCATGTTTTGGTATAGACCCCATATAGACCGATCTCTCGATATTATTTCTTGGGCGTTTATTTATTTTGGAACCAAAAATAGGTGTGTCGAAAATGGTTCGTATCGGTGCAGGTTTTGATATAGCTCATATATAAATCGATCCCCCGATTTGGGGTCTTGAGCTTCTAGATACCGTAGTTTTTATTCGATTTACCTAAAATTGGAAATCTGGATGTATTTTGAGGACCACAAATAGATGTGCAGAAAATGAGGTGAATCGGTCTATGTTTCGGTGTAGCCGCCATATAGACCGATCTCCCAAATTTACTTCTTGGGCTTCTAGAATCCGTAGTTTTTATCCAATTTGCAGGAAATTGGAAATCTAGAGGTATTTTAGAACCATAAAGAGGTGTGTCGAAAATGGTTCGTATCGGTACAAGTTTTGGTATAGCCCCCTTATAGACTGATCGCCCGATTTTACTCCTTGAGCTTCTAGAATTCATAGTTTTTACCTAATTTGTCTCCATTTGGAATTCTAGAGGTATTTGAGGAACATTAAGAGGTGCGCCGAAAATTTTGAGTATTGGTCCATGTTTTGGTATAGCCCCCATACAGACCTACCTCCCGGATTTATTTCTTGGGCTGCTAGAATCTGTTGTTTTTATCCACTTTGCTTGAAATTTTAAATATACTTGTATTTTAGACCATCAAAATTTTTTTTATAGCATTTATTTCTACCGGTCCATTATGTAAGATATTGTTCGATCGACCGATTTCACTTCTTGAGGGTATAACAGGAGCACTTATCATAAAAATTGCTTGAAACTAAAAGTAAAATTTCCAGATTTTACTCCTCATTATCATTTAAATAATGACAGTAAAAATCTACAGATTTAAGATTTAAAATCAAGGCTTGTTTCATCATTTACACAATATCCCAGCAAAAAAATTTGGAAGTTCTTCTAAAGGCACAACTTTAAAAGCACTTCCATAAGATGCACTCCCAATGATGTTCTTTATTTTAACTACCGAGGAATTTCTTTTAATGCAATTTTTTATAACTTGGTTTTTTCATACTTTTAATGGGTAATTTTAAGTTTTTATACCCTCCATCATAGGATGGGGGTATATTAACTTTGTCATTCCGTTTGTAACTCATCGAAATATTGCTCTAAGACCCCATAAAAGTATATATATTCTGGGTCGTGGTGAAATTCTGAGTCGATCTAACCACGTCCATCCGTCCGTCTGTTGAAATCACTCTAACTTCCGAACGAAACAAGCTATCGACTTGAAACTTGGCACAAGTAGTTGTTATCGATGTAGGTCGGATGGTATTGAAAATGGGACATATCGGTCCACTTTTACGTTTAGCCCCCATATAAAGGGACCCTCAGATTTGGCTTATGGAGCCTCTAACAGAAGCATATTTCATCCGATCCGGCTGAAATTTTGTACATGGTGTTGGTATATGGTCTCTAACAACCATGCAAAAATTGGCCCATATCGGTCCATAATTATATATAGCCCCCATATAAACCGATCCCCAGATTTGGCTTGTGGAGCCTAAAAGAGAAGCAAATTTCATCCGATCCGTCTGAAATTTGGTATATGGTGTTGGTATATGGTCTCTAACAACCATGCAAAAATTGATCCATATCGGTGCATAATTATATATAGCCCCCATATAAACCGATCCCCAGATTTGGCTTGTGGAGCCTCTAAGAGAAGCAAATTTCATCCGATCCGGCTGAAATTTGGTGCATGATGTTGGTATATGGTCTCTAACAACCATGCAAAAATTGGTCCACATCGGTCCATAACTATATATAGACCCCATATAAACGATCTCCAGATTTGGCTTGCGAAGCCTCAAAGAGAAGCAAATTGCATCCGATCCGGCTGAAATTTGGTACATGGTGTTGGTATATGGTCTCTAACAACCATGCAAAAATTGATCCATATGGGTCCATAATTATATATAGCCCCCATATAAACCGATCCCCAGATTTGGCTTGTGGAGCCTCTAAGAGAAGCAAATTTCATCCAATCCGGTTGTAATTTGGAACATGGTGTTAGTATATATATATGATCTTTAACAACCGTGCCAGAATTGGTCCATATCGGTCCATAATTATATATAGCCCCCATATAAAACATTCTCCAGATTTGGCCTCCGGAGCCTCTTGGAGGAGCAAAATTCATCCGATCCGGTTCAAATTAGGCACGTGGTGTTAGTATATGGTCGCTAACAACCATACCAAAATTGGTCCAATCACACAAAAAGTGGTCCATATGGGAGCAACCGTGGTGCAATGGTTAGCATGTCCGCCTTGCATACACAAGGTCGTGGGTTCGATTCCTGCTTCGACCGAACACCAAAAAGTTTTTCAGCGGTGGATTATCCCACCTCAGTAATGCTGGTGACATTTCTGAGGGTTTCAAAACTTCTCAAAGTGGTTTCACTGCAATGTGGAACGCCGTTCGGACTCGGCTATAAAAAGAAGGTCCCTTGTCATTGAGCTTAACATGGAATCGGGCAGCACTCAGTGATAAGAGAGAAGTTCACCAATGTGGTATCACAATGGACTGAATAGTCTAACTGAGCCTGATACATCGGGCTGCCACCTAACCAAACCTAACCTAACCTTGGTCCATATCGGTTCATAATCATGATTGCCACTAGAGCCAAAAATAATCTACCAAAATTTTATTTTTATAGAAAATTTTGTCAAAATTTTATTTCTAGAGAAAATTTTGTTAAAATTTTATTTCTAGAGAAAATTTTGTTAAAATTTTATTCGGTTCATAATAAAAGTTTCATCATTGTCTAAATTTTATTTCTATAGAAAATTTTGTTCAAATTTTATTCGGTTCATAATCATGGTTGCCACTCGAGCCAAAAATAATCTACCAAGATTTTATTTCTATAGAAAATTTTGTCAAAAGTTTATTTCTATAGAAAATTTTGTTAAAATTTTATTTCTGTAGAAATTTTTGTCAACATTTTCTTTCTATAGAAAATTTTGTCAAAATTTTTATTTCTGTAGAAAAATTTGTGAAAATTTTATTTCTATAGAAAATTTTGTTAAAATTTTATTTCTGTAGAAAATTTTGTCAAAATTTTATGTCTACTTTGTCAAACTGAATTATATACGTATTGGATCGATCTTTTTTGATTTAATATATACCACGTATGGACTTACATACAATTTAGAAGATGGTGTTAGATGGGAGGTTTTAAGATACCATGCCATCGGCAAGCGTTACCACAACTTAAGTAATTCGATTGTGGATGGCAGTGTTTAGATGAAGTTTCTACGCAATCCATGATGGAGGGTACATAAGCTTCGGCCTGGCCGAACTTACGGCCGTATATACTTGTTTTGTTTTTTAATTGGTAGACCAAAAGGTCTTTTTTTGTAAAGGTGAAATTTTCGATTTGTAGTATGAATTTGGAAGCCTGAGACCTGGGCTCCTGTCGTTCCAGGTTTTGATATAGCGAAACAGAAGCCCCCACACTCATTCGATTTGACTAAAATTTGGATCGTAGCAGTGTTACCAGTATTTTTCCTGGCAGTTGGTGGTATTGCTAAGAGCACCTGCTTTGGTTCAAGTCGGCTATAGCTCGCAACACATTTCAAGGTTTTGAGATGGCATCAATAATTTTGGTCCACAATGTGGTGAGGGTTTTAATACAATCAGTCCCAGCCGAATTTATACTTTTCTTACTTATTTACAATACATATACCGAAGATTGTTGGTATCTGCTTATATTGTGACGGGCCTTCTATACAGACTTATGTATGTCATAATTTAATTTATTTAAGGAGGGACTTTTCCTTAAATTTCAAATATACCTAAAGTTCAATTGGCGTCAAATGCACAATTTAGTGCTCTTTGGAGCACAGAAATAAATAAGATAATTTATATTGATCGAGGCTGATGAAAAATGCTGGAGTCGGAGTCGAACAAAATTGGCTCCGCTCCACAGCGCTGGTTGAGGGTATATAAGATTCGGCTTGACCAACGTTTTTGCCGCATATACTGGTTTTTCATTTTGTTGTAATTGTAAATTAGTTTGTCATGTCATTTATGACTATACAATTTATTCGTGATCTAGGAAAATAAGTTATATGGGAAAACTGACATGAAAAATTCCATCCTCTTTTGCTGTCATGAATTTCAATAGGATTTCCGCTTGTGATGCATTTTAAATTTAGTTCACATTTACATGGAGTTTTTCTTCACTTTCACTGTTGCTTTAAAATCGAAAAATTTTCCATCAAGTTTGTAGATATAAGCAGAATCAAAAAAATCCCAGTAATGACGGTAATGTTTGAATTGAAATTTCGTTTGTTTAATGGAGTATTTCGTATGTCACATGCAGAGAGCCATGAGCTCACAAATTTATACATGAAAAAAAAAAACTCACACACAACACAAATACATGCCATGAAAATACCAGGAACATGACATAGCGTGGGTTAAATGCAATTCCATGTGTCTTTCACACATGCATTTATTTATGTATGCGCATGCATGTACCATACCATACAATCGCATTTCCAAGATTGGACATAATAATGCAAATTCAACAACTTAATATGAGGAAATTATATTAAGTTCATTTTATTCTGATTCGTTTGTACACGCAAAGAAAAAAAAACGTTTGGAAAACGTGTACCGAAAACGTTTTTCTTTTGTTAGAGTTTTTTGAATTGCTTCGAAAAGTATACACTTTTATCACCAAAAAAAATCGTTTGTTACAAAATTTTTATTTTTTCAGTAAAAAAAGTTATTTTTGAACCAACAACACAGTCCATTTCGTTTATATCAAACACTGTTCTTTTCTAAATTTAGGTCTTTAATAAGACACATTTTACAGTTCATAGTAAAAATTTAATATAGTGGAATGTAATGTTGAAAATTTTTTCGGAATCTTCCGATCATATCTGGAATATTTGTAAAAAAAAAAAAAAAACTTTGGTCGAAGCAGGGATCGAACCCACGACCCTTGGCATGCAAGTCAGACGTAGCAACCACTGATCCACGGTGCCCAACTAAATGTATTTTTCTGTTAAATAAACTTTGTTTAATCGGCTCGTGGGCGCCGCAAGCTATGCTATATAAATAAACTATATAAATATAAATAACTTAGTTATATGGGTAATTATCTATTGATGACAATAACGGCTACATGGCTCAGTGGATAGTGTGTTGGCTTACAAATTGCATGGTCCGCGGTTCGATTCTCCGTCCAGGCGAAAGGTAAAAAAATGTTAAAATTTATAAAATCGTATAATTCCTTCTACATTGTTTGTGTTACAGAAAAAGGTGCTAAGAACTAAAAAACTTCGTGGAAGTGGGAAAGATGTGAGGGAAAATGCAATTAGCCAGAAAAAAAAATTTTTGAGTTAGTCTTTATAAAATTGTTTTTACATCCTGGAAAAGAATAAACGTTTATCACAAAAAAAAATATACTTTTCTTCCAAATACACTTCCTTTCAACGAAAAGCAAATGAGAAACGAACTTTGTTTGTCTAAAATTTCGTTTGGGAGGAAAGAATTATTTTTTTGCGTGTATGTGAGGGACAAAGAAATGATGCATGGTGTTGCCATTCTTTGTGTCCTTAAATTGACAAGAATCCTTTCTTTTAATAAGAAAATCTATAAAAATATTTTTCGATGGAATCCACTTGAAAGCAAGAGAATTTTCTTTTGCTCTACACGCAAAAAAATAATTCTTTCCTCCCAAGCGAAATTTTAGACAAACAAAGTTCGTTTCTCATTTGCTTTTCGTTGAAAGGAAGTGTATTTGGAAGAAAAGTATATTTTTTTTTGTGATAAACGTTTATTCTTTTCCAGGATGTAAAAACAATTTCATAAAGACTAACTCAAAAAATTTTTTTTCTGGCTAATTGCATTTTCCCTCACATCTTTCCCACTTCCACGAAGTTTTTTAGTTCTTAGCACCTTTTTCTGTAACACAAACAATGTAGAAGGAATTATACGATTTTATAAATTTTAACATTTTTTTTACCTTTCGCCTGGACGGAGAATCGAACCGCGGACCATGCAATTTGTAAGCCAACACACTATCCACTGAGCCATGTAGCCGTTATTGTCATCAATAGATAATTACCCATATAACTAAGTTATTTATATTTATATAGTTTATTTATATAGCATAGCTTGCGGCGCCCACGAGCCGATTAAACAAAGTTTATTTAACAGAAAAATACATTTAGTTGGGCACCGTGGATCAGTGGTTGCTACGTCTGACTTGCATGCCAAGGGTCGTGGGTTCGATCCCTGCTTCGACCAAAGTTTTTTTTTTTTTTTTTTACAAATATTCCAGATATGATCGGAAGATTCCGAAAAAATTTTCAACATTACATTCTACTATATTAAATTTTTACTATGAACTGTAAAATGTGTCTTATTAAAGACCTAAATTTAGAAAAGAACAGTGTTTGATATAAACGAAATGGACTGTGTTGTTGGTTCAAAAATAACTTTTTTTACTGAAAAAATAAAAATTTTGTAACAAACGAATTTTTTTGGTGATAAAAGTGTATACTTTTCGAAGCAATTCAAAAAACTCTAACAAAAGAAAAACGTTTTCGGTACACGTTTTCCAAACGTTTTTTTTCTTTGCGTGTAATTAGCATTGAAATTTAATTTAACCACATTTAATTTATGAAATACATACAAAAAAGAAAATTTTATTGGGAAAATTTCTAAAAATATTTTAAATTTAACAAAAAGAAGTATATAACATACATCAGTAAAGATTATACTTTTCCTCTGTTGGTTAAGCATGATTTTAATTTGAGGCAAATTTGCGGTTTCCAGAAGTCCAAAACTCAAAACAAAAAATCAGTCTATGCACAAATTTTTTTTCAGATTCATCCTTAAAATAAATTGATTCAATTAATTATACCCTGCTCCACACTGTGGAACAGGGTATTATAAGTTAGTGCATATGTTTGCAACACCCAGAAGGAGACGAGATAGACACATGGTGTCTTTGGCAAAAATGGTCAGGGTGGGCTCCTGAGTCGATATAGCCATGTCCGTCTGTCCGTCTGTCCGTGAACACATTTTGTAATCAAAGTCTAGGTCGCAGTTTTAGTCCAATCGACTTAAAATTTGGCACAAGTATGTGTTTTGGATCAGAATAGATCCCTATTGATTTTGGAAGAAATCGGTTCAGATTTAGATATAGCTCCCATATATATATTTCGCCCGATATGGACTTATATGGCCCAGAAGCCAGAGTTTTACCCTAATTGGCTTAAAATTTTACACAAGAAGAACAATTAGTACTATAATCAAGTGTGCCAAATTTCATTGAAATCGGTTCAGATTTAGATATAGCTCCCATATATATCGTTCGCCCGATTTACACTCATATGACCACAGAGGCCAATCTTTAGCTCCGATTTAGTTGAAATTTTGCACTGGGAGTAGAATTAGCATTGTAGCTATGCGTGCCAAATTTGGTTGAAATCGGTTCAGATTTAGATATATCTCCCATATATAGCTTTCGCCCGATCTACACTCATATGACCACAGAGGCAAATTTTTAACTCCGATTTAGTTTAAATTTTGCACAGGGAGTAGAATTAGCATTGTAGCTATGCGTGCCAAATTTGGTTGAAATCGGTTCAGATTTAGATATATCTCCCATATATAGCTTTCGCCCGATTTACACTCATATGACCACAGAGGCAAATTTTTAACTCCGATTTAGTTTAAATTTTGCACAGGGAGTAGAATTAGCATTGTAGCTATGCGTGCCAAATTTGGTTGAAATCGGTTCAGATTTAGATATAGCTCCCATATATATGTTTTTCTGATTTCGACAAAAATGGCAAAATACCAACATCTTCCTTGTAAAATCACCACAGCTTAGGCGAAAAGTTGTAAAAATGACTCTAATTTTCCTAAACTTCTAATACTTGTATATCGAGCGATAAATCATAAATAAACTTTTGCGAAGTTTCCTTAAAATTGCTTCAGATTTAAATGCTTCCCATATTTTTTTACTAACATTGTTTTCCACCCTAGTGCATTAGCCGACTTAAATTTTGAGTCTGTAGATTTTGTAGAAGTCTATCAAATTCTGTCCAGATCGAGTGATGTTTAAATGTATGTATTTGGGACAAACCTTTATATATAGCCCCCAACACATTTGACGGATGTGATATTGTATCGAAAATTTGGATCTCCAAAGTGGTGCAGGGTATAATATAGTCGGCCCCGCCCGACTTTAGACTTTCCTTACTTGTTTTTTAATTGAAAATTTAAAAACTTCAATTATTAATTTAATTGATTTAATGTTTCTAGTTTGATTAAAAGGTTAATAGTATCACAAAAGTGATAGTATCAATGACAGTTTTAAGGGAGCTTAAAAAAAAATCATTTAAAAATTAATTGATTTCATTAACAAATTTCAATTAATTTTTTAATTGATTCAATTCAATTTTTAATTGATCTTGATTGCATAACTCAATTAATTTTTAATTAAAAAACGACACTATTTTTAATTACTATACTATATTTCAATCACTTTCTATAACCTAGTTTAATCCTTTTTAGTTTGATTCCAAAATTTATAATTTAAAAAAAAAAATTAATTAAGAATTTTTAAAAAATCTTATAGTTTTTTAACTGTCTTACCCTTTCGAGTTTGATTAATTATACCAATTAATTTTTTAATTGAAAATTAAAAAAAAATAAATTAATTACTAACTTAATTGATTTAATGTTTCTAGTTTGATTCAAAGGTTAATAGTAACAATTTAAGTTTTTAATTGAAAAAGTTTTCAACTTCAATCAAATTTTTAATTGGGAATATTTTGGTGATAGTTTTTTCTCTGTATGGGGGCTATACCAACAGATATGCATCACGATCGGCATCCATATTTGTGGTTTTAAAATACGTCCAGATCGAAAAATTTTGTATACTCCAAAAGGCAAATCGGTGGATCGGGCTATATGGAGGCTTAGTCGGTGCGTAAGCTCATGCCCATCATATGTGACACACATCGGATAAAAATTTATAAGAAATTTTCGATTTTTTTTTCGAATTCTTCCACAGCCCAATGGAATTTTAACTTTCAACAACCTCCACCATAGGATGGGGGGTATATTAACTTTGTCATTCCGTTTGTAAAACATCGAAATATTGCTCTAAGACCCCATAAAGTATATATTTTCTGGGTCGTGGTGAAATTCTGAGTCGATCTGAGCATGTCCGTCCGTCCGTCTGTTGAAATCACGCTAACTTCCGAACGAAACAAGCTGTCGACTTGAAACTTGGTACAAGTAGTTGTTATTGATGTAGGTCGGACGGTATTGCAAATGGGCTATATCGGTCCACTTTTACGTATAGCCCCCATATAAACGGACCCCAAAATTGGCTTGCGAGGCCTCTAAGAGAAGCAAATTTTATCCGATCCGGCTGAAATTTGGTACATGGAGTTAGTATATGGTCTCTAACAACCATGCAAAAATTGGTCCATATAGGTCCATAATTATATATAGCCCCAATATAAACCGATCACCAGATTTGACCTCCGGAGCCTCCGGTCGATATCGGTCCATAATTATATATAGGCCCTATATAAACCGATCCCCAGATTTGACCTCCGGAGCACCTTGGAAGAGCAAAATTCTTCCCATTCGGTTGGTATGTAATCATTTATAGCCCCCATATAAACCCGATCCCGAGATTTGGTTTTGGAGCCTCTTGGAGGAGCAAATTTCATCCGAGTGAGCTGATATTTGTGGATACGCAATCCATGGTGGAGGGTATATAAGATTCGTCCTGGCCGAACTTACGGCCGTATATATTTATTTTTTATCTCATATTTTTCTATACAAAATAGTTTATGGTATCATAGATGCTCCAGATTTGCTTGAAATAATACAATTTAATATTCCCTGCCATAATTTGCGTCGTCAATACCTATCCTTCATTCCAATTCATTGCAGCAACTATTCGTATAATGAACCAATGGTGCGTGGTTTAAAGAAATTTAATCTCAAATTTTAGGTTGAACTGAAAAAAATATTGTCGTGAGATCAAAGATTTCGTGTCTTTAAAATACGAATGCAAATTGTGCTTAGCATAGAATACGCATTTCTTTAATATAAAGTTTTTTTCCTTGTTCAAAAGTCGATAAACTTACCAATGAAGTCGTTTTGTCCCTATGATTAAGTGATTTGGCTTAAAAATGGGTATCATAACATGAAAGAAAAAATGTTTGGGCTAAGGTCAACTTGACTTTAATAATTCAGAAAAATTCTTTAAATTTAATGAAATTGTCTTTAAATTTGTTGTCTTTTTGCATCTTGACTGCAAAGCAAAAAATCGTTCAAATATAGGAAATGTTTTTCAAAACTTTATTTTAAAGAAGCTTTTTACTTGAAACATAGCATAATTTCTAAAATAAAGTTGTCGTTAAAAGTATCCTTAATTGTATTCTCCGCATCTTTGGCTCGGCATCAATACCAAATTTTTTAAGGTAAAGACAAAATCTTTGGAACCGGGCATGCTTTTTTTTCAGTGTACACTAATTCTAAAACGTGATTTTTACAGGAAACAAGTACAATGTTTTATTTTTTGAAATTTCTCTACACCCGTATAAGAGAGAAATTCCTTTATTGTCAGTCTTAAAGTCATATTTTTTATAATTTTTTTAGTAGTACGAACTCAAAATAGTGATAATAGAACATGGCCAAAAATTACTTTAGACCACTTTAGACCGAACAAAGCTAACCATAACTTTTGATAGAAATTTCCAATAAATTCGAACTTCTGACAGGATGCAATTCACATCAATCCGAATAAAAAACAGCGAACTCCATCAAAACGAGCTAAGTCGACTTAGCGTACTCTGGAATGAGGGCATCGATATATTTTTGGTTATAAGCTTAATAATGCAATAATCCAAAAACTTAAATAAATATATGAATAAACTGGTAAGTTGTTGTTTTTTTATCATACAAGAATTTTCATGTATTTTTTAAACTTTACCTTTACTTAAATCATATCCATTCAGAATCCATTAAATTGTCTAATACCCCCAATAACATTATTTTGGTAACATTCTTTTTTCATACATTCAAGAAATACCCATAGCGGCCAAGGCCTTTTATAATTCTATGGTGCTAAAGCAAAAGCAAAAGTTTTGCTGACTTATTACGCACTTAGTTTGAAAAATTTACACCTGGGATTGGAAAATAATAAATTGCAAATCTCATTCATATCCCCTGACCGTATGTCTCCACTTTCTCATCCTTCTAGATACAACAACTTCCACAAAAATGGTCCAAGCAATTTCAATTTTTTCCCCTCAAATCCATGAAAATTTAACATCACCATAGAACAAGCTGGCATTCCTTGTTTTATGTCTTGCCAAAACCCCCCGCCCTGCATAATCTCTAAGGATGTAAACACCTCAGTGTTTTTGGTTAGGACAAATTACTCATATCTGTGGTTTAGACTTAAGTACTTAATCGTTTTGTGGTTATAAAATGGAAAACACCGGTTATTAACTTTAATTTGTGTTTAATTAAAAAAAACTCATCACCAGTTTACGAACATAATTGGTAGACATTTTTCTCGTACCTATGAGTGAAAGAGATGCAATCATATACAGAGGTAGGTATGGGCTTATTTTGGGGGGAAATATGTTTAGTGCCAAAAAAAATATTTTTTTTTTTGACTCTAAAAAATTTTTAAGAAATTTTCCCCAGCCCAACGAAATTTTTCCTTATTTCAAATATGTCTCAAAATATTTATGAACTAAACGTACAATGAAAAAAAAAATATATAGACCTAATATAAAAGATTATGAAACCTAAATTTGAGGACACACAATTTACTCAATATGAAGGACAAATTTCCTTGGACTAAAGACATTTTAATTAAAAGAAAGTTCATAATACTTCCTTTAATTTTTTTAAATTTAGAAGACGAATCTTTGAAATTCACGTTTCTCGTTTAAAGTCGTATGTCCTTGACATTCTGGAAAGGTGCTTGGTGTTATAAACTTATTATGAGTGACAAAATGGTAGTTTTTTGGAGTTGCACTGAAAAAAAAGCATGCCCGGTTCCAAAGATTTTGTCTTTACTTTTGGTATTGATTCCGAGCCAAAGAAGCGGAGAATACAAGTAAGGATACTTTGAAGACAGAATTCACTTTTAAAATTGGGTTTTGTGTACTTGCTTCTAGGAAGCCAATTTTAATTTTTCGTTTTTTCAGCTTTTTTTCTTCATACGCTATCAAAGTCCTTTAAAAACGAGTTAACGACAACTTTATTTTCCAAATTCCGACTCGACTTCCAGGAGAAATTATGCTATGTTTCAAGTAAAAAACGTTTTTAAACTAAAGTGTTGAAGAAAGTGTCCTATATTTTAACAACTTTTTGTCTTTGTATTCAAGATGTAAAAAGACAACAAATTTAAAGACAATTTCATTAATTTTAAAGAATTTTTCGGAATTTTTAAAGTCAAGTTGACTTTACCCCAAAAAATTTTTCTTTCATGTTATGATACCCATTTTTAAGTCAAATCAATTAATTATAAGAACAATACGACTTCATTGAAAAGTTTATCGACTTTTGGACAAAGAAAAAACTTTATATTTGAGAAATGCGTCTTTTATGCGAAGCAAATATTTGCATTCGTATTTTAAGGACATGAAATCTTTGACCTCACGACAATATTTTTTCAGTGTGTGAACAAATAATTATGACGTGCCTATTGGTAGCATTCTAAAGTTAGTCAGCTTACGAAAACTTGTTCTGATTTCCTTAATTGAATTCATTGATGGATGGTGCATTTCAGATCATTTATTGATACAGAATTGTCGTAATCCGAAAGAAACGACTCATCCGTTCCTTTACAACATATGGAGTCTAAGGAATACCCAGTAAAACCAGAGCTTTCAAAAAAGGGATTTGCCCATGGTGGTAACAATAATTGGAAGAAAATTTTAGCAAAATAAATTTTTTAATCAAACATTTTGTGGTTAGTATGAAAAAATGTGTAGAATTATAAATGTTATAACCATTTTAGCTTGTACCATAGTTACTACTTCTACAAAAAGTGAGAAATCACTCACAGAACTCATAACTCCATTATGATTTGATTTTGATACGAAAATTAAAATTTTAAAAGATATCGAATTTATAGAAAATTTTGACAAAATTTAACTTCTATAGAAAATTTTCTCAAAATTTTACTTCTATAGAAAATTTTGTCAAAATTTGATTTCTAAAGAAAATTTTTCAAAATTTTATTTCTATAGAAAAATTTCTCAAAATTTTACTTCTATAGAAAATTTTATCAAAATTTAACTTCTAGAGATTTTTATACCCTTCACCACTACTGTGGTACAGGGTATAATAAGTTTGTGCATTTGTATGTAACGCCAAGAAGGAAAAGTCTGAGACCCATCGTTTAGTATACCGATCGTCTTAGAATTAAATTCTGAGTCGATTTAGCGATGTCCGTCTGTCTGTCTGTCTGTCTGTCTGTCTGTTGATGTATTTTTGTGTGCAAAGTACAGCTCGCAGTTTTAGTCCGATTGTCCTAAAATTTGGTATAGCGTCCTGTTTCGGCTCAAAGACGATCCCTATTGATTTTGGAAAAAATCGGTTCAAATTTAGATATAGCTGCCATATATATTTTTCACCGATCTGGTCATAATTGGCGTGTATATCAACCGATCTTCCTCAAATTCCGTACATCCGAATATTTTATGAGTCTCGAAAAATTTGCAAAATATCAGCTAAATCGGTTCAGATTTAGATATAGCTCCCATATATAGCTTTCGCCCGATTTACACTCATTTGCCCACAGAGGCCAATTTTTTGCTCCGATTTAGTCGAAATTTTGCACAGGGAGTAGAATTAGCATTATAGCTATGCGTGTCAAATTTGGTTGAAATCGGTTCAGATTTAGATATAGCTCCCATATATAGCTTTCGCCCGATTTACACTCAAATGACCACAGAGGCCAATTTTTTGCTCCGATTTAGTTGAAATTTTGCACAGGGAGTATAATTAGCATTGTAGCTATGCGTGCCAAATTTGGTTGAAATCGGTTCAGATTTAGATATAGCTCCCATATATATGTTTTTCTGATTTCGACAAAAATGGTCAAAATACCAACATTTTCCTTGTAAAATCGCCACTGCTTAGTCGAAAAGTTGTAAAAATGACTCTAATTTTTCTAAACTTCTAATACATATATATCGAGCGATAAATCATAAATAAACTTTTTCGAAGTTTCCTTAAAATTGCTTCAGATTTAAACGTTTCCCATATTTTTTTACTAACATTGTGTTCCACCCTAGTGCATTAGCCGACTTAAATTTTGAGTCTATAGATTTTGTAGAAGTCTATCAAATTCTTCCAGATCGAGTGATATTTAAATGTATGTATTTGGGACAAACCTTTATATATAGCCCCCAACACATTTGACGGATGTGATATGGTATCGAAAATTTAGATCTACAAAGTGGTGCAGGGTATAATATAGTCGGCCCCGCCCGACTTTAGACTTTCTTTACTGGTTTTTTACTAACATTGTGTTCCACCCTAGCGCATTAGCCGACTTAAATTTTGAGTCTATAGATTTTGTAGAAGTCTATCAAATTCTTCCAGATCGAGTGATATTTAAATGTATGTATTTGGGACAAACCTTTATATATAGCCCCCAACATAATTGACGGATGTGATATGGTATCGAAAATTTAGATCTACAAAGTGGTGCAGGGTATAATATAGTCGGCCCCGCCCGACTTTAGACTTTCCTTACTTGTTTTAAATTTGATTTCTATAGAAAAATTTCCCAAATATTATTTCTATTGACTTTTTTTTAAATTTTATTTCTGTAAAAAATCTTTACAATTTTTTTTTCTGTAGAAATTTTTGTCAAATTTTTATTTCTATAGAAAATTTTTTTAAAACTTTATTTCTATAGAAAATTTTGTCAAAAATTTTATTTCTATAGAAAGTTTTTTAGAAATTCTATTTCTGTAGAGAATGTTTTCAAAATTATACTCCTATAGATTTTTTTAATTTTATTTCTATAGAAAAATTTCCCAAAAAATTTTTTCTATAGAAAAAATATTATTTCTATAGAAAATTTTCTCAACATTTTATTTCTATACAAAATTTTCTCAAAATTTTATTTCTATAGAAACTTTTATCAAAATGTAATTTTTTTAGAAAATTTTGTCAAAATGTATACTTCTATAGAAAATTTGATTCGAATTTCTACTTCTACAAAATATTTGGTCCTAATATTACTATCAGAAAAAAAATACTTCTATAGAAAATTTTGTTAAAATTTTATTTCTGTTTCAAATTTTATTTCTATAGAAAATTTTCTTCTATAGAAAGATTTCCCAAATGTTATTTCTTTTTTATTATTTTTTTAAGTTCATTTCAGTAAAAAATCTTTACAAAATTTTTTTTCTGTAGGAATTTTTTTCAAAATTTTGTTTCTATAGAAAATTTTATCAAAACTTTATTTCTGTAAAAAATGTTGTCAAAATTTTATTTCTATAGGATATTTTGTCAAAATTTTATTTCTATAGAAAGTTTTTTTAAAAATTCTATTTCTGTAGAGAATGTTTCTAAAATTGTACTCCTATAGATTTTTTTTAATTTTATTTCTATAGAAAAATTTCTTTCTTTAGAAAAATTTCTCAGATATTATTTCTGTAGGAAAGTTTCTCAGATATTATTTCTATAGTAAATTTTCTCAGATATTATTTCTATAGAAAATGTTCTCAAAATTTTATTTCTATACAAAATTTTTTTTTCTATAGAAACTTTTATCAAAATTTAACTTCATTAAAAATTTTGTCAAAATGTATACTTCTATAGAAAATTTGATCCGAATTTCTACTTCTACAAAATATTTTGTCCCAATATTACTATTAGAAAATTTGATCAAAATGTTTACTTCTATAAAAAGTTTTCTCAAAATTTATATTTCTAGAAAATATTTTGTCAAATTTTCTCAAAATTTTATTGCTATAGAAAATTGAAGTTGGAGAGAAATATTTTGCAAAAATCTATCAAAATTTTAAGTATTTAAGTAGTCGGGTACCAAACAGTAAAAAAACTGTGGCAACCGTGATTTGGACCCTCAGATTGTGATCTAGAAGTAGTTAATATTTATGAACTTTTCATTGGATGGAAGTACTCCATTTTCGGAAGCTTTACATTACTTCAAGCTTTACAAAAATTCCATCGCTAAAATAATGATAATTTTATTTTGTTTTTATTAAAAAAATTGGTTTCATTTGAATGTTTTGATGTATAAAATCCAATAACCGAACTATTAGTCTTCAATCCCATAAAGTATAGTTATTCTGGGTCGTGGTGAAATTCTGAGTCAATCTAAGGAAGTTCGTCCATCCGCCTGTCTTTTGAAATCATGCTAACATCCGAATGAAAGAAGTTAACGGCCTTAAACTTGGTCAAATTAGTTGTTATTGATGTAGGTCGGCTGGCATTGCCAATGGGCTATATCGGACCACTTTAAGGCACCAAGATTTGGCTTGCGTACACTCTTGGAGCAGAAAATTTCATCACATCCGGTTGGAATTTGGTACATGCTGTTCGTATGGTCCATGGCCAACATGCAAATATTGGTCCATATCGTTCCATAATTATATATTGCCATCGTCAGGTATTACCACAAACAAAGTAATTCGATTGTAGATGACAGTCTTTAGTAGAATTTTCCACGCAATCCATGATGGAGGGTACATAAGATTCGATTAGGCCGAACTTAAGGCCAAATAAAGATAACATTTTTTTTACTTAATAGCATCGATTACAATTGAATACAAAGTAAGTAAATGAAATCAGTAATTTCAGTTCTATAAAATCTAGATTTAAGGTAGGAGAGCTTCCTAAAAAATACTTTTATTTGCAAGAAGCCGCACATTTGGCTCATTATTAACACCAAACTCCTAAAGTGTAGGTTAAGATGATTGGATCCAAATCAACTGTTGTTTTTTTCGAATGTTGGTAACGTTTTTGTTTCTTTTTTTTTGGCAAATTGTCATCACCCATAAAAATTATATGGACATTTAACGGCGTTGCTTAAGTTTGGTCAATCAAAAATAAACCAGATTTTGTGTTACCCTACATTGTAAATCCCACCGTAAATTTGCCCATAAATATTTTTGTGAAATTAAATTGTAATTGGAAGAAAAACCCCGGCATGCATATCACGAAGAAAGAAACATTCACGTATTCATGTGAATAATCCCTGAAACAATAACCCATGGCATTTGGCCCTATATATAATTTATGATTGAAAAATGTAAACCCACAATTGTGTAGATTTGTTATTCCAGGTTGAGTCAATCCATGGCAGCAAGCGAATGGGTAGATTGTAAATTATGAAAGCACAAAAAACTCAAACCACTGTCGGATGGATGAGAGATATTTTCACTAGCCTTTTTTGATATTCATTGGCAAGTAATATTGGGAGATATATATATGACAAACGAGGATATGAATGAGGAAACGGAAATTTTCACACACACACGGATATAAGCTACTGTATGCAATAACAACAGCAATGAATTCAGTCTGTGAATGGATATGATTATAAATAAGATATGATGTTAAACAATATGACCAAACAAAAGAATACACAAAAAATACACGTAATATATTATATTTTACTTTTTTATTTTCTTATGACATTGCAACAAAACACGTGGATGTGTACACAGAGAAAATAGTAAACACTTTTGGTATAGGTAAGTCTACAAATAATTACGAATCTATATCGACTTTTTGCACGAGACGTAGAGAGCCAGAATTAAAATATGGGGGTCGCTTATATGGGGGTTATATACAATTATGAACTTGATATGGACCAATTTTTGTGTAATTGGGGATCGATTTATCTGACTATAGATATAGATATAGATATATATATATATAAGTATAGACCGATATGGACCTAGTTAGGCATGGTTGTTAACGGCCATATACTAGCACAATGTACCAAATTTCAACTGACTCGGATGAAATTTGCTCCTCCAAAAGACTCCAAAACCAAATCTCGGGATGAGTTTATATGGGGGCTATATATGATTATGGACTGATGTGGACCACTTTTGGCATGGTTGTTAAATATCATATACTACCACCACGTACCAAATTTCAACCAGATCGGATGAATTTTGCTTCTCCAAAAGGCACCGGAGTTAAAATCTGGGGATCGGTTTATATGGCGGCTATATATAATTATGAACCGATATGAACCAATTCCTGCATGGTTGTTGGATACCATATACTAACATCACGTACCAAATTTCAACCGAATCGGATGAATTTTGCTCTTCCAAGGGGCTCCGGAGGTCAAGTCTGGGGATCGGAAGTGGTGCAAAATTGACGCAGAAGCGATGAATTTAACATGGGCTTGTCATAGGACGGAAGTTTCCACAGCCGGTGCACTGAATTTGCATGACTTCTTCAGATGTGATCCGAATTCAATGTTTTGGATGTAAATTAAAAAATTCTGTGATATTTTGTCAAATAAATAATTTTTATATTTTTTTTTATAATTTTTAATGGATTCTAACGCTTGTTGGAAACGTTAGAACTCAAATATTTTCAAAAATTCATAATTTTTCAGATTGGATTTAGCATTTTTTTCGACAAGATTTTAATGATTTGTAACATTTTATGAATTCTTACTCTGTTTTTAACCTAATTGAAACAAAAAAAAGTTAAAATTACCCATTAAAAGTATGAAAAAACCAAGATATAAAAAATTGAATTAAAAGAACTTCCTGGGTAGTTAAAATAAAAAACATCATTGGGAGTGCATCTCCTGGAAGTGCTTTTAAAGTTGAGCCTTTGGAAGAACTTCCAAATTTTTTTGCTGGGTAATTATGGACCGATTTCGACCAATGATTGCATAGGTGTTAAAGGCCATATATTAGCACCACGTACAAAATTTCAACTGAATCAGATGAATTTTGGTCTTCCAAGAGGATCCGGAGGTCAAATCTTGTGATCGGTTTATATGGGGACTATATATAATTATGGACCGATGTGGACCAATTTTTGCATGATCATTAGAGACCATATACAGCCGGATTGAATGAAATTTGCTTCTCTTAGAGGCTCCGCAAGTCAAATCGGGGGATCGGTTTATATGGGGGCTATATATAATTATGGACCTATGTAGACCAATTTTTGCATCGTTGTTAGAGACCCTATAGTAACACCATGTACCAAATTACAGCCGGTTCGGATGAAATTTGCTTCTCTTAGAGGATCCGCAAGACAAATTTGGAGGTCCGTTTATATGGGGGATATACGTAAAAGTGGACCGATATGGCCCATTTGCAATACCATCCGACCTACATCAATAAAAACTACTTGTGTCAAGTTTCAATTCGATAGCTTATTTCGTTCGGAAGTTAGAGTGATTTCAACAGACGGACGGACGGACATGCTCAGATCGACTCCGAATTTCACCACGACCCAGAATATATATACTTTATGGGGTCTTAGAGCAATATTTCGATGCGTTAGAAACGGAATGACAAAGTTAATATACTCCCCCATCCTATGGTGGAGTGTATAAAAATCGATTCTACTTACGTTCATTGTGTACATTTTATTGGTGTAACTTGCAATTTTTATATAATTTGCTTACCTGAAAAAACAATAATAAAAAATGCATTAGATAAAATTTTATTGATATTTGCAAAAATAATTAAAATTTTTGGCACTCGTCATATGTCTCATATTTCAAATGATGAGTTTCAATAATAAAACTGAAATTATTGCAATTCATTATTTTTATAATAAAATGGTTTAAAGGGTCTTATGCCCCTTTGTCGAGCCGAGCCGAAATTTAAATACCAACTACCATGATAATTATATAGAATTTAAGGTGGATTTTATAAAACAAACTCGATCGTCATTTAATAGGGTTATATCTGACATTACATTTCGCTTACGGAGGACTTATAGTATTGGCCAGACTTTGCCATTCGCAGTTCCTAAACGTATAGGTATCGGGTTGTTTTTGCCGTATATTACCTATAGTCTGGAAGTTTATTCTGAATCATCTTTGATTAGCCTAAGTCCATTGAAACTTTGAAATTTTCTATAGAAATAAAATTTTGAGAAAATTTTCTATAGAAATGAAATTTTTAAAAAATTTCCTATAGATATAAAATTTTGACAAAATGTTCGATAGAAATAAAATTTTGACCAAAATTTCAAATGGGCCATATCGGTCCACTTTTTCGTATAGCCCCCATATAAACGGACCCCCAAATTTGACTTGCGATTGCTCTAAGAGAAGCAAATTTCATCCGATCCGGCTGAAATTTGGTACATAGTGTTAGTATATGGTCTCTACCAACCGTGCAAAAATTGGTCCATATCGGTCCACTTTTACGTATAGCCACCATATAAACGGACTCCCAATTTTGGCTTGCGATTGCTCTAAGAGGAGCAAATTTCATCCGATCCGACTATTTGGTACATGGTGGTAGTATATGGTTTCTAACAACCATGCAGAAATTGGTCCATATTGGTCCATAATTACATATAGCCCCCATATAAACCGATCCCCCGATTTGGCTTGCGGAGCCTCTAAGTGAACCAAATTTCATCCGATCCGGCTGAAATTTGGTACATGGTGTTAGTATATGGTCTCTAACAACCGTGCAAAAATTGGTCCACATCGGTCCATAATTATATATAGCCCCCACATAAACCAATCACCCGATTTGGCTTGCGGAGCCTCTAAGAGAAGCAAATTTCATCCGATCCGGCTGATGGTGTTGGTATATGTTCTCTAATGACTATGCAAAAATTGGTCCACATCGGCCCATAATTATATATAGACCCCATATAAACCGATCCCAAGATTTGACCTCCGATTGAAATTTGGTACGTGGTGTTAGTATATTGTCTCTAACAACCATGCAAGAATTGGTCCATATCGGTCCATAATTATATATATAGCCAATCCCCAATCCCCAATCATGGTTGCCACTCGAGCCAAAAATAATCTACCAAAATTTTATTTTTATAGAAAACATCTCCAAAATGTTATTTCTATAGAAAATTTTGTCAAAATTTTATTTTTATAGAAATTTTTTTCCAAATTTTATTTCTATAGAAAATTTTGTCAAAATTTTATTTCTATAGAAAATTGTTTCCAAATTTTAGGTCTTTAGAAAATTTTTTCCAAATTTTACTTCTATAGGAAATGTTGTCAACATTTTATTTTGTCAAAATGTTATTTCTATAGAAACTTTAAACTTAATTATATACGTATTTAATCGGCCTTTTTAGTTTAATATATACCACGTATGGACTATGTGGTATATATTACGGTGTTAGGAAGTTTTAAGATACCTTGCCATCGGCAAGTGTTACCGCAACCCAAGTAATTCCATTGTGAATGACAGTCTTCAGTAGAAGTTTCTACGCAATCCATGGTGGAGGGTACATAAGCTTCGGCCTGGACGAACTTACGGCCGTATATACTTGTTTTTTGTTGGTATATCTTCTAATATATAAAAATATGTCGGATTTTGGCGCAATAACTCCAGAACACACGAAGTGAATTCCACGGTTTTGCATTCGTTAGGTTTAAAGAAAAGAAAATTCAAGAAAAGTTTCAATGGAAAAGCGGAAAGATCTTTGTTTACGTATAGCGCACATTACAAAAATTAATAATTTGAATTCATCTCAGTTGCTTTTGCTATAAAATAATTTTATTTTTTCACATGAAAAATGTTCGGAGAACGTAGTGGGTAATCATGTGGTGAAAATAGGGAACCTAATTTTTTGATATCTGGTGGAGGAGGGGACATTCCACTTGCTTTTTCAAAATTAGGCCAAAGTTCTTCGATTTGGGTGAAATTTTCAAGGAAGGTTAGGGATGATGTCTAGACAAAGACCCGCTACATTATTTTTCGAGATGGACCACCTCTTTATATGATTTTTGTTTAAAGTACAGTAAAAAAAAAAAAAACAAAAATTCTCTTATTTACTTGAGATTTACAGAGAACATGCCTTGAGGTTATGAATTTATTATGAGGTATCAGATTTTTTCATCCTTGGTCGACTTTTTGAAAATTGGAACAAAATTATTCGACTTGATTGAAATTTTCAGGAAGTGTTGAAGGGGGCGTCTTGATAAAGAACAACTACTTTATTTTACGATATTTGATCGAGGAGGGGGCCTCTCCTTTGTACAGTGAAAAAAATTAAAATTTGTCGACTTTCTTTTACGGACGGAGAACTTGGGGAAGATTATGACATTTATATGAGGTATATGATTTTTTAATATTTGGTCGGGGAAAAATAAAAGGGCACAGGGAGACCTCATTTCTCCTCAAGTACATACCGTGAAACAATTAAACTTTTCCCATTTACATGAAATTTACAGAGGATATGGGGTAGGTTATATTATTATAATAGATATCAAATTTTGTGATATCCGGAAAGGAAGAGGGGCCTCCCCTTGCCCTGTTGTTTAAAAATCGGGCTTATAATTTCCTTGAGATTTTCTGGGACGTCTACACATATGGCTATATCATTTTGCGATATTTGGATGGGGAGGAAAACCTCCTCTAAACTGAAAAAAGAAGAATTCTCAAGATTACTTGAAATTTATAAAGGTTGGTTATAAAATCAATATGGTGTACTTGAGTTTTGGGTATTTGGACAAGAACCTTCTCCTTGCCTCACACTATGAAACTTGAAGGAAACTTTTATTGTAATTTGTAGAGAAAGTGAAGTCGCTTTATGTAGAGCAAAGAAATTGGGAGAAGATTTTTAAATTTATATAGGGAAGGGGAATAGTGAAGTTGGGTAGTTTGTAAAATGAATATAGGGTACGTTAATTTACGATACCTGGTCGGAGAGGTGGGAAGGAGGGGGATTCCGTTTCCAGATTTTTTGAAAGTAGAAAGTAGAGGATTGTCGATAAATGGGAACTCGGTACATAATTTTATGATTTTTCCACAGACCTTTTTAAATAAAAAACTTAAATTTACATGAAGTTGAGAGGCAACGTAGAGGGTGCTTCATTTTCCGGTACATGTTTGGGAAAGGCATGTTCTCCGTGTCCAACACTTTAACATTTAATATGGTAAATTTTTAAGTACTTTTACTTTTCCGATTTATTGGACGGTATGTTGAGGAGAAGTATACCTCCCCTTGACAAAACCAAGCTTGAAATTCACAGGAAATGTAGAAGATTGTCCAACGATTTGAATTCCGAACAATTAAAAGACAAAAAATTGGTTGAAAGCGAACACTTATCTGCATAACCGCCCTATATCTGTATAAAGGGTGATACGGTCAAAATTTGGTCAATATAAACTTGACGTATTTCTTTCAATTTTGCATTTAAAAAACCTGAACACCCCTCATTTTGAAGGTGTGGTTGTGTATAATGTTGCTCCTATTTTGATTTTGGAATTCACTCTTCAGTTGTCAAAATGCCGTCCAAGCAAGAAGAGCAGCGTATCAAAATTTTGCTCGCGCATCGCGAAAATCCGAGCTACTCGCACGCAAAGCTGGCAAAATCGGTAAAAGTTGCCAAATCAACCGTTACAAATGTAATTAAAGTGTTTGGGGAACGTTTGTCGACAGCCAGGAAGTCTGGATCGGGGGGAAATCGAAAACCGGAAGCCGCTGAGACGACAAAGAGAGTTGCCAGTAGTTTCAAGCGAAACCCTAACCTCTCTCTCCGAGATGCCGCAAATAAGCTGGGTGTATCGTCTACAACCGTGCATCGAGCCAAAAAACGAGCCGGACTATCGACTTACAAGAAGGTAGTGACTCCAAATCGCGATAATAAACAAAATACGACGGCCAAAGCGCGATCCCGGAGGCTGTACACGACGATGCTGACGAAGTTTGACTGCGTGGTAATGGACGACGAAACCTACGTCAAGGCCGACTACAAGCAGCTTCCGGGACAGGAGTTTTATACGGCAAAAGGAAGGGGAATAGTAGCAGATATTTTCAAGCACATAAAACTGTCAAAGTTCGCAAAGAAATATCTGGTTTGGCAAGCCATCTGTACCTGTGGCTTGAAAAGCAGCATTTTCATAGCTTCCGGGACTGTCAGCCAGGAAATTTACGTGAAAGAGTGTTTGAATAAACGTCTGCTGCCTTTCCTGAAGAAACACGGTTGTTCCGTACTGTTTTGGTCGGATGTGGCATCTTGCCATTACGGTAAAAAGGCCATGGAGTGGTACGCCGCCAACAACGTGCAGGTGGTTCCCAAGGACAAGAACCCTCCCATCACGCCAGAGCTCCGCCCAATTGAGAAATACTGGGCTATTGTCAAGCGGAATCTAAAGAAGACAAAAAAAATGCTAAGGACGAGCAGCAGTTCAAGGCAAACTGGCTTTCTGCGGCGAAGAAGGTGGACAAGGTGGCTGTACAAAATCTGATGGCAGGTGTCAAGCGTGAGGCCCGGCAATTCGGATTTGGAAAAGCGAAAGCCTAACTGAATATTTTTCCTGAATTTTATACTAATTGAACTTGAAAAAGAAATTTAATTTGATTTTTTAAATAAACGATTTCACCGATTTACACCCGTGACCAAATTTTGACCGTATCACCCTTTATAAACGAAAAAGCATGTAGTCCGATTTTTTTTGAAATGTACGGAACGTGTGTGTGGAAACCATGGAGTGATTAATCAGTACTTCAGTTTTTGTGCCAGACTTTCCCTGATCCTACTCTTTAAAAGAGTTCAAATATTTGACTTTGTTAACGAACATATGCTTCGGGAGGCGCAGCGAAGCGGGCCGGGTTACGCTAGTGTAGGTATAAAGATGGATTTACGATACTATTTCCAAGGTGAAATCATCAAAATTTGTTCCAAGTTACCTTTTTATTACCTGTTAAAAGTAGAGGTTTTAGGATCTCAACTAAAAAAACCACCCAAAAAGGTATATCCTTTTCCTTGCAGTAATTGCAAACAACTTTTCTCCCCTCTGTTCTTGGTTGCCATCATTTTCGTTAAGTGCGTTTTAGAAAAATATGTTTTTCTCAAGTTTTCAATTTTCTCCATAAGTAGTTTCAATTTGCTTCTCCTACACCATCTTTGCCATTATTAATGTTTCACTAATATAGCCCATATACTGGTGCACATAACTCTGGATATTGCCGTTCGTTGTCAATATCGTTGTTCACGTGCCCACGTAGCCAATACCGTTGTGGCTGTCAGTCAAACCGACTTGTATCCATTGACAATTTCGACAGGGTCTTACATTTATGTGAACATGAGTATATTGTGCCTCATGTTAGAAGATGAGGCCTCAGATGCTCAAGAAGACAACGACAATGGGGTGGCATTATCATAGGTTGGGTGTCTTCAGTCTCATGAATATCTTAAAAAGATTGTCCCTCATCATTCGTTCACTACTATATGGCAATGTTTGTTAACGACGTTCATTTTCTAAAAAAAAAAAATGTAAATTTTTTCTCTTCTAACGATGATATTTTTTTCTTCACTTTGTTTATTCTAATGGAAAAGGATGTCCGAAATGGTTTGGTTAAAGGCAATGTCCTTTTTATGACAAGCTTTGGCAGCTAATTTGAAAAAGTGTCTGTTATAACTTGCCATGATTGGGTTATGGGAAAACCAATCCTAAATCTGGATTTTAATTAGATTTTTCTTTTTGATATTTATAATTTAAGGACTGTATTTCGTTTTTTTTTTTGAGCCATTGAAGACAGAAATTTTAAGTTAAATTCTTAGAAATTTTCAATAAAAATCAGGGGACTATATGGGTTTCCCATATAACATATACTAGCCTTCACCGTAGGGTTTTTATAGGCTAGAGATCATTATTTGGATGAAAGTACTATCTCTGATATGTAAAGCAACAAGAACAAGTATATACGGCCGTAAGTTCGGTCAGGCCGAATCTTATGTACCCTCCACCATTGATTGCGTAGAAATTTCTCCCAAAAGACTGTCATCCACAATCGACTTACTTGGGTTGCGATAACACTTGCAGATGGCGGGTATCTTAAAACTTCTTAACACCGTCTTCTAAATTCTAAGTAACTCCATACGGGGTATTATAAAATAAGGTCGATTAAATACGTATATAATTCAGTTTGATAAAATGTTCTATATAAATAAAATTATGACAAAATTTTCTATAGAAATAAAATTTTGACAACATTTTCTATAGAAATAACATGTTGATAAAGTTTTCTATAGAAATAAAACTTTGACAAAACTTTCTATTTTGACAACTCTTCCCATAAAAATAAAATTTTAACAAAAATTTCTATAGAAATAATTTTTTAACAAAATTTTCCAAAGAAATAATATTTTGACAAAATTTTCCATAGAAATAAAAAAAATTGACAAAATTTTCTATAGAAATAAAATTTTACAAAATTTTTCATAGAAATGAAATTTTGACAACATTTTCCATAGAAATAAAATTTTGACAAAATTTTTCATAAAAATAAAAAATATTGACAAAAATTTTTAAAGAAATAAAATTTTGACAAAATTTTCTATAAATTCAATATCTTAAAAAACGTTTATTTTCGAATTTGATGCATAGGGATACCCAGCAAAAAAATTTGGAAGTTCTTCCAAAGGCACAACTTTAAAAGCACTTCCAGAAGATGTACTCCCAATGACGCTCTTTATTTAAACTACCCAGGAAGTTCTTTAAATTCAATTTTTTATAACGTGGTTTTTTCATACTTTTAATGGGTAGTTTTAACTTCTTTTGTTTCAAATAGTTTAAAAACAGTTTAAGAATTCATAAAATGGTACAAATTATTAAAATTTTATCGAAAACAATGTTAAATTCGATCTGAAAAAATTGTGAATTTTTGAAAATATTTGAGGTCAAACGTTTTGGACAAGCGTTAGAATCCATTAAAAATTATAAAAAATTATAAAAATTATTTATTTGACAAAATATCACAGAATTTTTTAATTTACATCCAAAACATTGAAATCGAATCACACCTAAAGAAGTGATGCAAATTCAGTGCAACGGCTGTTGAAATGGAGAACTTCCGTCCTATAACAAGCCCATGTTAAATTCATCGCTTCTGCGTCAATTTTGCACCACTTCCGGATCCAAAAAGAACATTTTCATTACTTTTTTGGCGACGCTTTTTTTACTGGGTATTTATGTACCCAAAAAATTGTCGCTAATAGGAGAGATTATAATATATAATATTTCAAATATTAAAATAAAAGAGCTTAAAAAAAAACGAACGTTTCTGCGAAGAAACAAACCTTTTTTTAACTAACTACATAAATTTGATGAAACACAAAATACGATTTTTTAAATTTGGTAGATTTTTGGTAATATTTTCTTAAAATTTTGCTAGATTATTTTTGGCAGGAGTAGCAGTCGTGGTGCCCATACCTCAGACAAGTGATACGTAGTGGAATAAGATGCAGATCTACCAGAACTCTGAGCTTAGAACTGCGATAAGATGTCTCCGCAGTACACTCCACATTATGCCACATTATGGTATGATTCAAACTATAAATATCATAGAATTTGTCTTATATGTCTCTCGTTCACCTTGGAAACTCTTCTCTATGCCTATGAAAAATAATAATATGTTCTTGTTTTATTTGTATTTATTTAAAACTAATTTAGAATAGAAAATATTTAGTTTTCTTCGCAGAAATGAATACCCTTTCCTGTTTTGCAACTAAAGCAATAAAATCAGCAAATAGTTCCATTGGAATTGCTCTCTCAGCTGATAAGGGGATGGCGGTAGTATATTTATTTTGATTTGTATTTTTCGTGTTGCCTATTTTTAGACAGAATCTGTATTAAATACCATCTCCATAGGATTTGGAGAGTACATAGAAATAATACACACGCACAAATCTCCACCCTCTCTCTCTCTCACTAATGAAATATTTATCATTCGTTGTTAGTGTGTGAGCACTAAACAATTTCAAGAACTCCATGGTTTGCCATGTATTTGTGTGTGAGTGTATGTTGTTTAGTACAAGACCATATGCCCAAAGAAAATTGTCTCATTTTTAAACTAAGATTTTTTTGTAGTTATGCTGTAATGATGGCGTTGGCATGTGAAGCCGTGTGGCATGAGGTTAATGGGGTTTTTAATCAAAAAAATTCTAAATCCTCTGTCGTTGTGTAAATGTGCTCTCATTCAAGATGAGTGTTAAAACTTCACCGTATTGCCTGAGGATACGAAGAGTGTAAACAAATTTGAAATACTTAAAATCTTGTAAATTTTTAATGGGTAGCATGAACTTTGAACTTTCGGGAAAAAATAATATGGAAAAGAAGAATACCTTGTTATTTAGCTTCGTATGCAAATACGAATATACGCATATTTTTGGCAATTCTCGAAAATGTGCAAAAATGACAGAAAAAAATTAATAATTCCAAATTTTGTCTATACAAGGTGGAGGGGTTTATTTTATTATTGGGGGTTGCGATTTGTGAAGTTTTTTTCATACCAGCATTGCCTTTTATATTTTTCGGGCCACAAATATTAATCATCGAAAATGGGTTTATTGTTTTTCAAAAATTAAAAAAAAAACAACTGCAGATCTACACTGATAAAAAGCATACCCCGTTCCAAAGATTTTTGTCTTTGCACTAATGACTGTGGAATTGAAGTAAGGATAGATTTAAGACACAATTCTCTTTAAAATTGTTTTTCTTCATGTCCTATCAAAGTCCTTTAAAATGTGTTAACTGCAAATTAACTTTCCAAAATTCAAGTAGAAATGTTAGGTTTCAGGTTGAAAAAAATATCATTTTTTTGAATACTTGTTTTGCTTTGTAGCCACACATTTAAAGATTTAATTAATTTTGAAAACTTTTTCTGAATAATTAAAGTCAAGTTGACCTTAGTCAAAGGAAATATTTTTTAATGTAAAAACACCCATTTTTATGGCCAATCACTTAACTATAAGGACATAACTTCATTGAAAACTTTATTGACTTTAGAAAAGAAAAAATAAAACTTTATGCTAAGCAAAATTCGAATTCCTATCTTAAGGACATGACATCTTTGGCCTCAGGACAATATTTTTTCAGTTTATAAATTTTTGTATGCGTTTGAACCAATTGTCGAAGCACTTTTGCCACTCTGATTAAGGTATCTTCAAAACATGCCTTCTGAACGTATCAACAGCTTCTTCAGGTGTCAAAAACATTAATCTCCCATTTTTTACGTACGGGAACATTCGGGGCCAAGTCAGGACTGTACAGCGGGTGACCTATTAAATCGATTTTGAATGCTCAAAAATGTGATCCTGCTCAGAAGGATCCGTCTTCAGCGGTTATTTTTTTCTGATTTCTTGGTAGACTACTGGAAACAAATGGTTGTGTACCACTCGGAATTGATTGTTCTGCGCTGTTTTAGAGGTACGATTGCACCATATCTAGTTTTTCCAAAAAAAAAGGATCAACTTTTGTTGGATTTGCCTCATCTTGAAATAGCCATAAAGACCCATACAGACGACTGCTGTTAACTTTCGGACTTATACGCGTAATGCCACGGCTATTCGTCACCTGTCACGTTATTATACACGTGTTTCGAAACACTGCGATCATTATTTTGAAGCATGTCTTTTGACCTATAGACACGAGCCTTTTTTTTGAGCGATTGATAAACGCGTACAAATTAGTTTGACGGTCATGCAATATGGAATGCGAATCTACTGGTTCCACTACTGTCTACTTTTGTCTCAATCTAGCAATAGATCATATGGCGATCTTGGCGCACAGCATAACTGTTTCCCGAACAACAACTCATTTTTGACGACCCATACGAAATTCGTCTTGGAATGAACTACGACTACACTTGTCACTGTTGGTAGAATTCTACCAAAAATGGTAGATTTTTTATTGTTTGGTAGATTGGTAGAATTTTTGATGTTTTGGTAGATTTTGCAAAATATATAGAAATACAAATTTGACACCATTTTTGTATGGAAATTGAATTTTGACAAATTTTTCTCTAGAAATAAACTTTGACAAAATCTATATATATAAAATTCAATCTATGTTTGTTTATTTGTTTGTTTGTTTGTATGTACCGAGTTGGCTCCGAAACGGCTGAACCGAATTACTTGAAACTTTCAGAGATCGTAGGGGGCGTTCATGTGGTGAAAATAGGGTACCTCATTTTTTGACACCTGGTCGCGGAGGGGGACCTCCCCTTTGTCGGACTTTTTGAAAATTGGACCAAAGTTGACCGATTTGGTTGAAATTTTCGTTGAAGATTGGGGTTGGCATCTAGACAAAGATCCGCTACTTTTTATTTCGATATTTGGTGGCGGAGGGGGCCTCTCCTTTGTTCGACTTTTTTTTAAAGTACAGTGAAAAAATTAAAATTCTCTAAATTATCTGAGATTTACAGAGATGAGGTTATGGAATTAATATGGGGTACCCGATGATTTCATATGTGGATGGGGAGGGGGACCTCCCCCTTGCCCTACTTTTTGAAACTTGGAACAAAATTATGCGATTTGCTTGAAATTTTCATTGAATGTTGGGGTTGGCATGTAGACAAAAACCCGCTACATTATTTTTCGATATTTGGTCGGGGAGGGGGACCACCCCTTTGCCCATTTTTTTTTTAAAGTTCAAACAAAACTAAACTCCCCCGACTGAAATTTTACAGAAAAAATGGGTTACGAAATTTATATCAGGTTCCTGATTTTTTAATAAAAATAAAAGGGCATAGGGAGACATCCGCTTCTCTTAAGTACATACAGAGAAACAATTAAACTTTTTCGAGTTACTTGAAATTTACAGAGGACTGGGGAGAGATCGTAACCTCCGTCAACCGTAATAGTTGATACCTGATTTTGTGATATTTGGACGGAAGAGAGGCCGCCCCTTTAGGCTTATAATTTGCTTGACATTTTCTGGGACGTTTATAAAAGATACGCTTTTCGACATTTAGTCGGGGAGGAGGTCCTCCTCTAAAACTACAAAAAAAAAAAAAAATTAAGTTTTCTTGAAATCTACAAAAGCAGTGGGGGAAGGTTATGAACGAAGAGGCAACCTTCCTTGCCCCACACTTGAAGGAAAGTTTCAAGAATTTTCAGGGAAGGTTAGGGATGTCGATATTGTATCGGGGAAAGTGACGTCCCTTTAAAACAATAGATCAAAATTTAAACATCTCCGATCTACTTGAAATTTACAGGGACGTGGCAGGAGGTGATTAAATTTATACATAATTTTTAAATTAGTATATGATATTTCGATATCTGGTTGGGGAGGGGAAAATTGAAATAAACTTTATCGATTTACTTCGATAGAATTTATAGGGACCATTGAGTAGTTGCGAAATTAATATAGGGTACGTGATAGTCCGATATCAGGTCGGAGTGGAGCGAAGGTGGGGAGAGGGTTCCCTTTTGTCCGTTTTTTTTTCTTAAATTGAAAGTAGAGAGTTGTCCGTAAATGGGAACTCGGTACATAATTTTATGATTTTTGTACAGGCTTCTGCCAGACTTCTTTTTAGTAAAGAACTTAAATTTACATGAAATTGGCAGCCAACGTAGAGGGTGCATCATTTTCCAACATTTTAGCAAATGTTTATGTGGTAAAATTTTTTACTACTTTTGCTTTTTCCGATTTATTGGATGGGAATCAGTAATTCTTTGTATGTTATTATAATATAGTGCTTAATTTTCAGATATGTTGAGGAGAAGGATACCTTTCCTTGACAAACCCCACTTAAAATTCATAAGAAATATAGAAGATTGTCCAACTACTTGAATACAGAACATTATTTAAAAAATTTGGAGGAAAGGGTACACCCTCTCCCGCCGTATTTGTACCTATAAATGAAAAATCAAGTAGTCCGATTTGTTTAAAAGAATTGAAATTTTTTCGAATTTGTTTTCAGCACGAAGGATATAGTTGACTAAGTTAAAGTAAAATATTCCTCCAAATACGCTTCGGAAGGCGCAGCGTAGCGGGCCGGGTTACGCTAGTTTTCTTAGAAATAAAATTTTAACATAATTTTCTATGGAAATAAAATTTTACAAAATATTTCCTTTGTAGTTTTTTGGTAAAATATTCTCCAAATTTTGGTAATTTATTTTTGGGACGAGTGGCAACCGTGTTTACGACCTCGATTGAATTCACCATACCAACGATAAACACTGGTCCGTTACGGAGTTTCATCGCCAAAAATTGACCTAAGTTCATTGATACACTGTTGTTGAGTTAGGTTAGGTTAGGTTTAGTGTCAGCCCGATATTTCCGACTAACTTAGACTATTCAGTCGATTGTGAAACCACAGTGGTGAACTTCTCTCTTATCTCAGTGGCAAGGGAGCTCCTTTTTATAGCCGAGTCCGAACGGTGTTCTACATTTCAGAGAAAGCACTTAGAGAAGCTTTGAAACAATAATCCACCGCTGAAAAACTTTTTGGTGTTTGGTAGATACTGGGTTCGAACCCACGACCCTGTGTATGCAAGGCGGGTATTCTAACCATTGAACCACGGTGAGTTAAACCACTTCGAAAGTTGTAAAAAAAGTTGGACGAAAGTGTTCACAATTTCCTTTCAATTTAAAATATGAAAGTGTTCACAATTTCCTTTCAACTTAAAAGATGAATCCTTTAAATTGCTGTAAACAATACAAATAGTGATCGTATGGCAAAACGTTCTGAGCACATATAACCTCAAAAATGTCAAGCTTTACTATTGAGCTATCAGTTGACAAATTGCAATACTACGATTGCCCAATCTCGTAATATAGATATGTCGAGTAATAATAATAATAATATTGTCATTAAAATTGTTGATTGACTTTTGTCATTATTGTTAAATCTATTGATAAAATCTTACATTAATTATATCGTTAATGTCATTTACGGCCATTTTCATGTAGCTCCGTTAGGCTTTAACTGCCAGTTAACAGAAAGTAAATTGCAAATATCTTCGCTCCAGTTAACTTTAAATGAAAAATGTTCGTCAGTTAAGTTCCTAACTAGCATATGGAATATATATGAAAGATGACAGCTTCGTTCATAATACGGTTTAAAAGTTGGTTACTTAACGGAACACTAACGGAGCTTTATGAAAATGGGGGTTAATGTAATATCTTTTCAGGCCAGATATTGTGGTTATCTCACATGATAATCTGGCAACACCTCCTACGTAAACATCAATATTTTCAAGTGCTCCTAAAAGCGAAAATTAAATTCGATTTTTCTGCCGTTTATAGTTCGTTTGATAACGTTTTATCTGATTCATAATAAAATCGATATATTGTATTTTCGTGATTTTATCGAATATGCCGAAGAATAATCGTCGTAGCATAAATAATCCAAAAATTTTATGTGGACAATGTAAAACAGAAATTAAGAAAGACGATGAAGACATAGAATGTGATAAGTGCGCCAAGACATTTCACTCTCTCTGTACGAAATTGAATAAATGCCAATATGACAAGTTAATGGAAGATGAGAGTATTGAGTACACCTGTCATTTGTGTGATCAAAGTGATGGTGCTATACAAAATGAATTGAGCGTAATCAAAACCAAACTGCAACAGCTGGATAAACTCAACCAGCTGGATGTTTTAACTGAGAGCATAAGCTTCTTATCGAAGCAATTCGATGATGTTATGAAAGGTGTTAATGAAAACAAGAGAAAAATAGAAATTGTACAAAAAGAGAACAAAATGTTAAAAAATGAAATAAAAGATTTAAAGCAGTCTATGAAGATATTAAATGATAATCGTGTACAAAACGATTGTTTGATAACAGGCGTTGTTGTTGTTGTTGTAGCCCCTGTGGAAAAAGTATAGAAAAGACAAAACAAACAAAGGATAAACGATTACAAACAAATACAGGGATTAGACATTTCAAGCATCCACATCCAGTTCAAGGAAGCGTGCTGCCTCAACTGGATGTGTCCAAAGCGAAGCAGGTGTCAGATCTGTCGGTCGAGCAGGACATTCGAAGAGGTGCCTCGTGATATGAGGCGAATGTCCACAATTCGGGCAAACATCCTGAATTGCCGGGTTCAATATGGAGAGGTAACTGTTTAGGTACCTAGAGATCCCCGATCTTAGCTGGGAAAGCACCGACCTGGTTTCTCTAGGAAGCCGTCTCTCATCTTCATTGATCGGTGGTGGCCTACCTCCCAGTACAACACTGCACTGGTAGGAGTTGATCGCATCTTGAACCGCTGCCGTGTGCACTGCACTCAATGCCGTCCTTATTCCCTCATCACTGTCATCGCCGATCACATGTTCTATTGACTGTAAGTCCTTCCCAAAATCAAACCGAATGGGTCTACCCCTCTCGGTCGTTGCCCTCCCTGAGGTGGCGTGGTTCGGGTGGTTTACACTTCTACACTTTATCAGGTGCTGTTGGGTGAGGAGGGTACAGTGTTGCCTCACCGATAGCATTTTGGACTCATGATGCAGATGCTGTTCCGGGGTCTTGGAGTGACACCCGGTCGCAATCCGCAGCGCAGTATTTTGCACCGTCTGGAGATTTCTCCATTGGGTATCGCTAATACTGGGAGTCCAAACAGGGGCTGCATAATCGATAAGGGGACGACCAATAGACTCGTAGGTCTTTTGTATCGTCTCTTTATCTTTCCCCCAGGTGCTACCAGCCAATGCCTTCAGGATCTTGTTTCTGCTCCCAACCTTCTTAGCTACCACTTCCGCATGTTTACCAAAGAGGAACAGGCTATCAAACGTCACACCAAGAACCTTGGGGTTCCTGGAAGTGGGGATACTTCGGCCACGAATGTGGATATCGAGTTCCATGTTCACCTCTTTAGTCCACGATGTGAAGATGGTCGCTGTAGATTTGGGGGCAGAAAGTTTCAGGTTCCTGTCGACAAAGAAATCCCTAAGTGTAGGTAAGTAGTCATTTATCCTCACCTCAAGCTCCCTTATGTCTCTACCTGTGGTCACTATGGAACAATCGTCCGCATAGGTTATCAGGTGGTGGTTGGGGAGCTCCAGCCACGTAAAAATTGAAGAGGAGGGGGGACAATACACCGCCTTGAGGTACGCCCTGTTTGTTCCTCCTGGGCGTTGATCTTCTTCCTCTAAATTCCACATAGGACTGTCTGCCAGCCATGTAGTTCGCCAACCATCTCTTGAGATTATTGGGAAGGGTGGTTCCCATAATGTCTCCCAAGAGCGTGGTGTGGTTCACCGTATCGAACGCCTTAGACAAGTCCAGTGCTACGAGGATCGAACGTTTATGCGGCCTCTTACTGTTTAGTCCCTCTGCAATGTTGGCTGTTAATTCGCACAAAGCAGTGGTTGTACTCCTGCCCGAGCGGAAACCATGCTGATGTTCTGCCAACATTAGATGTTCTGAAAAGCAGGGCAGTAAAATAGGCTTCAGAATCTTCGTTAACAGGCGTTGTAGCAGCCCCTGATGTAAAAGCTGATGAAGTTGTAAAAACTATAATGAAAGATGTTGGAGTTGAAATACAAGATGATGATATTGACAAAGCTTATTTCTTAAGGCAAAAGCAAAATTCGAAAAAACAAACTATGGTGGTAAAGTTCAGCTCTTATAAATCAAAACAGAAAGTCATGGCTGCTAAGATAAAATTGCATGAAAATGAAAGATCAAAATCCATTTATATCAACGATTTTCTAAGTAAAGAAACTCTTTCTTTATTGAATCATGCCAAATCGTTGGAGGCTGTTGGGTATCGTCGTGTTTATTCTGTAAATGGAAGGGTTTATGCTAAGAAATCTGAACTGTCGAAGCCGAAACTAATCGGTGATGCTGACGTTGTGGATAACCTACTTTTAGAAGCAACAGCTGCAAGAGGTCGTATGAGAAGAGCTAATGATCATATAGAAGCCGTGGTCGAGTCTGGAGGAAGTAATATTGAATCAAACTTGGAGTATTTATCTCCAGGAAATTAAATTCTATAATTCTGTAATATATGTTTGTAGTTTTTTATCATTATTCTATTTCTAATGAATCAATATTTTAAATCTTTTCTTTCCTTTGAGATTTATTTACAAACTTTACAAAAGCATTATTTCAATATACTTTCTATAAACATGAGAAGTATTTCCTCGATCAATAAATTCAATAAGCTTAGATCTTTGATTGTTAAATTTCCTATTTTACCCAATGTAGTTTGTATACAAGAAACTTGGCTTAAAAAGGATATAGTTCAGATATATGATTTGGAGGAATACCGTGCAGTTCACTGCTGCCGGGATGACTCATATCGGGGAACCACAATTTATGTCCGTAATGATATGCCGTACACTGTGGAAATTTCTCGGAGTAGTAATTTTATTGAAAGTGCAGTCGTTGCATTGAAAAATAGATTGATAAATGGTAAGGAGCTTAGAATAGTTTCTTTCTACAGGTCTCCTAAGTGTACCGTGGATATGTTCCTTAATCATTTGGAAGAAATCGCTACTAGTATAGGGCGTCACCCATGCATAATTCTTGGTGATTCGAACATCGATTTATTAAAACTGCCAATAAGAAACAATTTGCTCGGCATCCTTCAATGCTATGGATACAAAAACTGTCATGAATTGGTCACTAGGCCGAGCACGGGGTCATGCATTGACCACATTTATAGTAACGTTGAAAGGGATTTGCAAATCAATTCTATAGAGTGTCAATTGTCAGATCATAATCTGTTATGCTGCCACTTTGAATCTGATGTTAGTACACCGAGTTTTTTTGAGGTAGAGCAGAAGCGTTGTGATTTTGGAAAAGTTAAGATGGCTCTTAGACAACACCTAAGTTTTTCGGATCTTATATCGGACACCTCGCATGATATGTCTAGGCTCACTTCGTGTTTCTCAAATGCTATTGCTAACTCGACATCGGTTACAAAGAAAAAACGGGACTTGAGGTATAATGTGGCTCCTTGGATAAACGGGAATTTAATATCTCTTATAGAGTATAAAAATAAATTGTTGAGGCTGAGAAAAAAGTCATGCTATTTCGGAGTAGACGACATATTAAAACGACTTAGTAGAATGATTAAAATTTCCATGAGAGTAGCAATGGATCAGTACTATATCGATAATTTGAACCGGTTTCGGCAAGATCCGAAGAAGTGCTGGAAATTTCTGAATAAAAGCTTTGGTAGATCGCACCGAACTGAAGCTACAATCGTTGATGATAGAGGAGAAGAGATAGTTGAGGACAAAGCGAGAGCTCAGCGGTTTAATGACTACTTCGTTAACTCCATTGAAGATTTAAGGCAACGACTAGGTCAGTCTGATGGTTTCAATTCTTTACGTACGCTTCGCTACCATACGAATACGTTTAAATTTAAAGATACTACAGTGGATGAAATATTAAGTATTATACGGGATATGGATGTGACGAAGTCTGCGGGCTTTGATGATGTATCGGTATTATCTGTACGGGAATGCGCGGAAGAATTAAGTCCATACTTAACCAAGATATTCAACGACATCATAAACACGGCCACTTTCCCAAGTTGTTTAAAAATTCATAAAGTAATTCCGATTCCCAAAGAAAAAAATGCTATATCTGTAGAGAAATACAGACCGATATCATTGCTGTCGATATTTGACAGATTGTTTGAAAAAATTATCTACAATCAGTTATCAAAGTACTTGGATGAAGAGTCATTAATTTATGGGAACCAATATGGATTCAGAAATGGGTGTGGGACCGAAGAAGCGGTGGTCAATGTTGTAAACCATATATGTGAATGTATTGACCGAGGTTATTATGGTGTAGGTGGAATTTTTTATGACTTTTCAAAGGCTTTTGACTTAGTTGACCACTCGATACTGTGTAGTAAGTTGGAGTTTTATGGTATACAGGGTAAGGAGCTCCAATTGTTTAGGAGTTATTTGGACAACCGGAAGCAGTTTGTATGCATAAATGGCCATAAAAGTTCCGTGAGTGATGTAAGGTGCGGGGTGCCCCAAGGTAGCATTCTGGGACCTTTACTGTTTAAGATATACTTGAATGATATTAATAATCTTCCATTAACCGGTAGGCTGTTTATGTACACAGATGATCTATGCGTGTTTTACCCTTATAAGGAGAGACTTTTCTTGAAAACTATCATAGAGAGGGATGCTGCGCTTATAGCAGAGTTTTCGCACATTAATAGGCTTGTATTAAATGCGAATAAAACGAAATATGTACGATTTAGGCCGCATTCTTGTCGTGTTGATACAAATCATTCTATATTTGTAGATGGTAGTGAAATTTTTGAGGAAGTGAGCGTAAAATATTTGGGCGTAATATTGCAGCAGAACTTAAATTGGAAGCTGCACATTGAGCAACTCCGCTCAAAGATATCTCCTGTTATTGGCATCATGTACAAACTAAAGAACAAACTGAATATCGAATGTAAATCTTTACTTTTTCAGTCACTCATTCAAAGTAATTTGAACTATTTGGTACTTTTATATGGTTGTAGACGAAATCAAGACTTAAAATCATTGCAAACACTCCAGAATAGAGCTCTGAAAATAATTTACAATTTACCACACATGTACTCCACACTTTCTCTTTATAAAGATGTTGGCAAGAATATTTTACCAGTCTATGGTATGCACAAGATGCAATTATTAGTATACATGTATAAAGTTTTACACAATATTGGGCACCATAATATTAGATTTTGTACTCTCCAACACCGTTTCAGTACAAGAAATAGTACAAATTTGGAAGTTGCGAGATGTCGATTGGAGATGACGAAACAACGTATTCAATATATGGGTAGTACAGAATATAACAATATGCCACAACACTTAAAGGAAATCCGATCTATATCAATTTTCAAGCCAAAGTTAAAAGAGTATCTTTGTCAAAATATTGAAATGCTTGTCTTATAAAGTGAGTTTCTATATACAATTATAAATTTAAAGTTTTTTCTTTTTTATATAAATTCTCTTTTTATATTTAAACCTTGTTTTTTCCTTTCTTGATTTTTTTTTACACTACTAGTTTACTCATTTGAATTGTAATGCCAGATAACCTCAAACAAAGCCTAAAGGGCGCTGAGGTACAAAATATTGTAATATTTCCTAACTAATGTTAAATTCTAAATAAAAAAATAAAAAAATAAAAAAAAAAAATTATATTTGGTACTTGAGGACAGTAATGATGGTTTAATGTACAAAAATTGTTTAAATGTCAGCGATACTAAAGAGTAGCATAAGCTAAATAGAATATCACATGCACTATGCCAACAGAATATCATGGCAAGAAGATATGTTACACTGTAATATTGAGGGTTACACTGTAATCGTGAGGAAATTAATTTCTCGTAAGTTTTATACCCTCCACTATAGGATAGCATAATAAGTTTGCCATTCCGTTTGTGACACAACGAAATGTTTACTTCAGACCATACACATAAATGCCTATATTCATAATAATTTACTAACAGTTTATCGAAGAAATTTTTAAGGTAATAGTAGGTTTAAAATTAAAGTTAACTTTTATGAATATGGGTTAGAGTATATATATTCTTAGGCATTATAAAAATCTAGGATAATCTAAGAATGTCCGTTATGTAAGAAATGTTGAAATTTTTGACTCATAAACTTTGACAAAATTTTCTATAGAAATAAAATTTTGACGTAATTTTCTATGGAAATAAAATTTTACAAAGTACTCGTATTTCCTTTGTAGTTTTTTGGTAAAATATTCTACAAATTTGGTAAATTATTTTTGGAACGAGTGGCAACCGTGTCGTGAAAACGAATGTCCCTAATGTCAGAAATGTTGAAATTTTTGACTCAAAAATTTTAAATGTGAAAAATGTGACGTGATTACTAAAATTGTACATACTTAATTTTTAGACATAATATGTGCATACTTTAAAATATAAATTATTCAAAAATTGTAGATAGATGAGTAAGGGCAAGATCCTTTTTGGAAGTTGAACCCGCGAACGCATCACAATAGTTTTTGCTAAAGGTTGGTAATAAGATCGAGTTTAATCGCTAAAATCAAACATGAATCAGCAAAATTAAAATATAATTATATATTTTTGAACATCTTATTATGTCTTGAAGGGATAGAATTCAACCAAACCTTGTAGGTTTTGTTCTGTTGAATTCTTGACGTTTTGATAGAATTTGCAAAATATTCCTCTCTAACTAAAAGGTACTTCATAGTTTTGAGAAAATGTTCTATAGAAATTAAATTTTGACAAAATTATCTATAGAAATACAATTTTGGGAACATTTTCTATAGAAATAACATTTTGACAAAATTTTCCATAGAAATAAAATTTTAACAAACATTTTTTATAGAAATAAAATATTAACAAAATTATCTATAGAAATAAAATATTAACAAAATTATCTATAGAAATAAAATTTTGACAACATTTTCCGTAGAAATAAAATTTTGAGAATATTATTGTTGTTTTTGATTTCAGCTTAAAACCATGTATTGACTAAACTACAAGTGTAGCTTAACCAACAGAGGAAAAGTATGCTTGTCAAAATTTATTTGGGCAAAGCTATATAGACTGCAAGATTGTTGGATGGACGCATGTTTCGGAATTACCACATTTCTCATCAGCATCCTCTATTTGCAGCAAAACTATCAACCAATTATCAGAATAAATTCTGGTAATTCACTCAACCCAAAGTGAACTACACTGGAACCTCCCGAAAAAGGGTTTTGATAGTCGGCTACTGCCTAAACAAATTTGCAAGCATTTCTTTTTCTATTGAAATAAAATTTAGACACAATTTTCTATAGAAATAAAATATTAACAAAATTATCTATAGAAATAAAATTTTGACAAAATTTTTTATAGAAATAAAATATTGCAGCTTAAAATCATACATTGACTAAACTACAAGTGTAGCTTAACCAACAGAGGAAAAGAATGTTTGTCAAATTTATTTGGGCAAAGCCCTATAGACTGCAAGATGGTTGGATGGACGCACGTTTCGGAATCACCACATTCCTCATCAGCATCCTCTAAATAAACCCAGTCAACTGAATTCAAATCGATGATTTGACAGTGGCATAGGAAAAGATATATGTTTGTTTTGAATTTATTTCGGCATAAGCCGGCTAGCATACAAAACCTTTTTTCGGGAGGTTCAAGTGTGGGTCATTGTTGGGTTTAATGAACTGCCTGAATTTATTCTGATAATTGGTTGATAGTTTTGCTGCAAGTAGAGGATGCTGATGAGGAATGTGGTAATTCCGAAACGTGCGTCCATCCAACCATCCTTTAGTCTATAGGGCTTTGCCCAAATAAATTTGACAAACATTCTTTTCCTCTGTTGGTTAAGCTACACTTGTAGTTTAGTCAATGTATGGTTTTAAGCTGCAATAAAAACAACAACAATGCTTAAGAACAAAACCAACAATAACAAAACAAAAAGAATAGAAATAAAATATTAACAAAATTATCCATAGAAATAAAATTTTGAAAAAAACATTTATAGAAATAAAATTTTGAGAATATTTTCTATAGAAATTAAATTTTGACAAAATTATCTATAACAAGTATATACGGCCCTAAGTTCGGCCAGGCCGAAGCTTATGTACCCTCCACCATGGATTGCGTAGAAACTTCTTCTAAACACTGCGATCCACAATCGAATTACTTAAGTTGCGATAACGCTTGCCGATGGCAAGGTATCTTAAAACCTCCTAACACCATCTTCTAAATTGTATGTAAGTCCATACGTGGTATATATTAAATCAAATACGTATGTAATTCAGTTTGACAAAATAGACATATAATTTTTACAAAATTTTCTACAGAAAAAAAATTTTAACAAAATTTTCTATAGAAATAAAATTTTCACAAAATTTTCTATAGAAATAAAAATTTTGACAAGAATTTCTACAGAAATAAAATTTTTACAAAATTTTCATAGAAATAAAATTTTGACAAAATTTTTATAGAGATAAAATCTTGGTAGATTATTTTTGGCTCGAGTGGCAACCATGATTATGAACCGAATAAAATTTGAACAAAATTTTCTATAGAAATAAAATTTTGACAAAATTTTCTATAGAAATAAAATTTTGACAAAATTTTCTACAGAAATAAAATTTTGACAATGATGAAAATTTTATTATGAACCGAATAAAATTTTAACAACATTTTCTATAGAAATAAAATTTTGACAAAATTTTCTATAGAAATACAATTTTGGTAGATTATTTTTGGCTTGAGGGGCAACCATGATTATGAACCGATATGGACCAATTTTTGTGTGATTGGAGATCGGCTATATATAACTATAGACCTATATGGACCAATTTTGGTATGGTTGTTAGCGGCCATATACTAACACCACGTTCCAAATTTGAAGCGGATCGGACGAATTTTGTTCCTCCAAGAGGCTCCGGAGATCAAATCTGGGAATCGGTTTATATGGGTGCTATATATAATTATGGACCGATATGGATCAATTTTTGCATGGTTGTTAGAGGCCATATACCACCACCACGTGCCTAATTTGAACCGGATCGGATGAAATTTGCTTCTCTTTAAGGCTCCGCAAGCCAACTCTGGGGATCGGTTTATATGGGGGCTATATATAATTATGGACCGATGTGGACCAATTTTTGCGTGGTTGTTAGAGGCCATATACCAACACCATGTACAAAATTTCAGCCGGATCGGATGAAATTTGCTTCTCTTTGAGGCTCCGCAAGCCAAATCTGGGGATCGGTTTATATGGGGGCTATATATAATTATGGACCGATGTGGACCAATTTTTGCATGGTTGTTAGAGACCATATACCAACACCATGTACCAAATTTCAGCCGGATCGGATGAAATATGCTTCTGTTAAAGGCTCCACAAGCCAAATCTGAGGGTCCCTTTATATGGGGGCTATACGTAAAAGTGGACCGATATGGCCCATTTGTAATACCGTCCGACCTACATCAATAACAACTACTTGTGCCAAGTTTCAAGTCGATAGCTTGTTTCGTTCGCAAGTTAGCGTGATTTCAACAGACGGACGGACTCAGAATCGACTCAGAATTTCACCACGACCAAGAATATATATACTTTATGGGGTCTTAGAGCAATATTTCGATGTGTTACAAACGGAATGACAAAGTTAATATACCCCCATCCTATGGTGGAGGGTATAAAAAGAAAATTTTAACAACATTTTCTAAGAAATAGAATTTTGACAAAAATTCCTATGGAAATAAAATTTTGACAAAATTTGTTATATAAATAAAATATTAACAAAATTATATATAGAAATAAAATTTTGAGAAAATTTTCTATAGAAATTAAATTTTGAAAAAATTATATATAGAAATAAATTTTGAGAACATTTTCTATAGAAATAACATTTTGAAAAAATTTTCTACAGGAATAAAATTTTGACAAAATTTTCCATAGAAATAAAATGTTTGTTGTTTTGATCTCAGCTTTAAAACCATTGTGTTGACTAAACTACAAGAGTAGCTTAGCCAACAGAGGAAAAGTTTAGTTTAGTCAACAATGGTTTTTAGGCTGAGATTAAACCAACAAATATTATTGAAGTACAAACCCACAATAAAAAACAAAACACGTAATAAAATGTTGACAAAATTTTCTACAGAATTAAAAGATTTCTATGGGAATAAAGTTTTGACAAGATTATCTATAGATTTAAAATTTTGACAAAATTTTTATAAAGAAATAAAATTTTGGCAATAATTCCTATAGAAATAAAATTTTTAAAAAATTGTTTATAGAAATTAAATATTACAACATTTTTTATAGAAATAAAATATTAACAGAATTAAAATTATATATAGAAATAAAATTTTGAGAAAATTTTCTAAAGAAATAACATTTTGAAAAAATTTTGTATAGAAATAAAATTTTGACAAAAGTTTTCATAGAAATAAAATCTTAACAAAATTATCTGTAGAAATAAAATTTTGACAAAAATTGTTATAGAAATAAAATATTAACAAAATTATATATAGAAATAGAATTTTGAGAAAATTTTCTAAAGAAATTAAATTTTGACAAAATTATATATAGAAATAAAATTTTGAGAACATTTTCTATAGAAATAACATTTTGAAAAAAATTTCTATAGAAATAAAATTTTGACAAAATTGTCCATTGAAATAAGATGTTGACAAGATTTTCTGTAAAATTAAAATTTTGACAAAATTTTCCATAGAAATAAAATTTTGATAAAGTTATCTATAGTAATAAAATGTTGACAAAATTGTCTACAGAAATAAAATTTTGACAAAAGTTTCTATAGAAATAAAATTGTGATAAAATTTTTTATTTATAGATTTAAAAGTTTTAATCTTCCTACAAATGTCTTTGATTTAGTAAAGCCTCGTCTTTGTTCCGGAATGCAAATCCCAAAATCCTTAGGGCAAGACGAAAATGTTTTTTAGTGTGTGTGACAAAACCTTACGGGTAGGCGTATCCAAAAAAAATCTTGTATGGGCATTTCGGATTCGGCAAGAATGAACTTTCGACCATATGTATATGTTTTAATTTATTATAAGACTTATTTTTTCGAGTCTTAAATATTCATGGAAAGAAAAAAATTAATTCTAGCAAAAACTTTAACAGTTCATGCTCGATTTAATAAATTTTTTATATAAATTAATTTTAGTAAAAAGCTAACATAAAACCATATTATTAAAAATATTTGTGATTTTTTTTTTTTTTTTTTTTTGGTAATTTGCCCCAAACAGAAAACTCTTGCGCACTCTGACACGCTTCATTAAAGCAACATTAATTTGACAAATGCATTTTTTGCACAAATTTTTCAAATGGCATCAAATCTTAATGTCACAAGAGCATCACCGAAAATATTGAAATATCCCGAAAGTATTTAAAAATTAGAAAAGTTTAAATGTCAATATAATTCCTTTTATCCTTACAAAAAAAAAAAAAAAAGACACGGGTAGAATTTTTCTGAAATTCTTTTCCATTTATCTTACTTACTCTATTGACATAAAAGGTCATATTGGTCTTGGTACAACACCTACTAATCTTTTTTTTTCCAAAATGACTTTTCGGAATATTTCAAGAAGAAAAAGGAATGTTGGTTTTTTTATGTCAAACATCTGTAACGTGGTAGTTGTCATTTGACTTTACTTTGTCTTTTCAAGAGGAAAGTATGTCAAAGGTTAGTCTTGTTCTCAATGCTTGCCGGTGTGTCTTTGTGAGGGATCACAAAGTGGATAACCGTATGGCCTTAATGCTCATAACAAAGTAATGCGTTCTTCTTTTTTTGGGATTAAATAGGAAAATGACAAAATTACAAAATTAGATTTGTAATTTAGCTAAGAAGATAGTTGAAAGAAATTTTTGGTAGTTAGCAAATTTGGATTGTGAAATGGATTTCTAAGTATGAAAATATGAACAGCTTTACAATTAAACACAAGTAAGACATTTTTTTGTTGGGCGGAACCGACTATATTATACCCTTAACCAAACCTACTGAGTTAGTACGAGTATAGAAACTTTTCTCCAAATTTTATTTCTATGGAAAATTTTGCCGATATTTTATTTCTATAGAAAATTTTCTCAACATTTTATTTCTATAGAAAATTTTGTCAACATTTTGTTTCTATAGAAAATTTTGTCAAAATTTTATTTCTATAGAAAATTTTGTCAAAATTTTATTTCTATAGAAAATTTTGTCAAAATTTTATTTCTATAGAAAATTTTGTCAAAATTTTATTTCTATAGAAAATTTTGTCAAAATTTTATTTCTATAGAAAATTTTGTCAAAATGTTATTTCTATAGAAAATTTGGTCAAAATTTTATTTCGTTGTCGTTTTCTTGATTTCAGCCTAAAACCATGCATTGACTAAACTACAAGTGTAGCTTAACCAACAGAGCAAAATAATGTTTGTCAAATTTATTTGGGCAAAGCCCTATAGACTGCAAGATGGTTGGATGGACGCACGTTTCGGAATTACCACATTCCTCATCAGCATCCTCTACTTGCAGCAAAACTATCAACCAATTATCAGAATAAATTCAGGCAGTTCATTAAACCCAACAATGAACCACACCTGAACCTTCCGAAAAAAGGTTTTACATGATAGCTGGCTTATGTCGAAATAAATTCGTACAAACATAACTCTTTTCCTTTGCCACCGTCAAATCATCGATTTGAGTGCAGTTGGCTGGGTTTATTTCCAGCGCGCTTCCTCTTCTTTCTTTCATTCGTTTTGTTTTGTTAACAACAATGATTAAAGAACAAAACCAACAATAACAAAACAAAACGAATGAAAAAAATTATTTCTATAGAAAATTTTGTCAAAATTTTATTTCTATGGATAATTTTGTCAAAATTTCTGTACAAAATTTTGTCAAAATTTTATTTTTAAAGAAGCTTTTGTCAAAATTTTATATTTACAGAAAATGTTGTCAAATTTTTTTTCTATAGAAAATTTTGACAAAATTTTATTTCTATAGAAAGTGTTGTCAAAACTTTATTTTTATAGAAAGTTTTGCCAAAATTTTATTTCTATAGAAAATTTTGCCAAAAGTTTATGTCTGTAGAAAATTTTGCCAAAATTTTATTTCTATAGAAAATTTTGTCAAGATTTTATTTTTATAGATAATTTTGCCAAAATTTTATTTCTGTAGAAATTTTTGTCAACATTTTATTTCTATAGAAAATTTTGTCAAAATTTTATTTCTATAGAAAATATTGTCAAAATTTTATTTCTGGACAATTTTGTCAAAATTTTAATTATATAAAAAAATTGTCTAAATTTTATTGCTATAGAAAATCTTGTCAAAATTATATTTCTATAAAAAATATTGTCAAAATTTTATTTCTATAGAAAATTTTTTCAAAATTTTATTTCTATAAAAAATTTTGTCAAAATTTTATTTCTATAGAAAATTTTGTTAAAGTTTTATTTCTTTAGAAGATTTTGTCAACATTTGGAAAAATTTCTATAGAAAATTTTGTCAAAATTTTATTTCTACACACAAAAAATTATCACCAATTTTTTTTCAATTAAACACTTAAATGAATTTGGAAACGGATTCAATTAATATGTTAATTGATTCAATTAATTATTTAATGAAATCCGAATAAAAACCAATTAAAAAAATGATTGATATTTGTTACGTTTCCAATTAAAATATTAATTGATTCAATCAATTTGTTAATCAATTCGGAAATAATTTTTAATTACAAACGTGATTGAAATTTTTTCCGTTTCCAATTACACATGTGATTGATCCAATCACCTTTGTGATTGAAACTGAATAATTTTGAACAATGGAAAGAGAACAAGAGAATGGGTATTTATTCAACAAAGTATGATGGAGAGATCAGTCTGTGGAAGTAACTCGTAACGAACGGTTGGGTTTTTGTTTTTCGCGTAAATTGAAAAACATGATTGGCGACATTCTGTCTGCTGCATTCAAAATGTGTGCATAAGTATTTTGAACGCAACAACAAATCATAGCAAAGGGTTGAATTAAATAAAGTGTGCAACAACAAACGGCCACGTGGTAAGGGTTTGAAAAAAATATATGAGAGAACGCATTTGAAATTATATGTGTTTGTGTTTTATGGTATTGTAAAAATGGAAAACAATCTACGTTTATTGAAGGTAAGAAATTGTGAAATGTGAATACCGTTTTCCATTGAAGCCTGTTTACATTAAACGGACTAAAATATTAAAATATTAAATATATATTTTTTATTCATTTCTTTTAGTGACCAATTTTATTTCGTGAAATTGACCAATCAATCCCACCAACTCCATCATTTTATCAAATATATAAGACTATGTTTGCAATAAAAAAGTGGGTACTGTATTGATCTTTTAAAATTATACAATTTTTTTCACTCCTAGTTTTCTTAAAACCAAGAGCGGTATGGGTTTGTTGGAAGATTCTCCTTGAAGTTGCGAAGTGGCGTTGGCATTAAATTGTATTTTTGTTTTACCTGCCTTTTCAGTTTGAACCCAAGTAGAGAGCAATATATCTGGTATATAAACTAATGAGCTGAATTATGTAATGGTAAAAAGTTCTTTCTTTTGGATTTAAAAATATGAAAAATATCCGAACATAATGAAAAAATTTGTATTTTCCATTTATATTTTTTTCTATTTCCAGAATTTGCAAAGTATCATCAATATAACACCAAATATTACATTGCTTTCCCATTATTTTTGTCTTTGATTGGTTCAAATTTTAATAGACGATTGTAATGTGTGGAAATTTGGAAAGGAATTGTTACTAAAATTAAATTACCGAGCTCTTTAATATGCTAAAAGACTACAACTGCAAAAGAAGATTATAGATCTGCAACCTGGAACTAAGAATTGAACTTGATATTCTATGCAGGTAATGTTTAACAAAATTAACTTTTAATTGAACAAAATTAAATTCGAATTATTCTGTTTACTTTCAGAAAAACTAATTTAGCTTACAGGCTGCTGATTTATTGGAAATCTAGGCGCATCTACATATTAGAAGGAACATGCTAACATGGTTATTATTATAAGGAAGATAATGATTTATATAATTTATTTGTTCACCCTATAGTTGTTATTGATAGTAATTGTATTTGTAAGTTATGTTAGAACAAAACACAAATGACAAGAACCAAATTTATTTGTCTATCGCATAATTCAAAAAATAATAAAATGTTAAATATGTTTTATAAGAAACACATATTTTCTTTTATTTCAAATAAAACTAAATACGATTTTGGGGTCGCAATATATAATTTTTTTGATCGAAATTTATAGCCAATTTCAATTAATTATTTAATTTAATGAATCAAATAGTTGATTGATTTTTGTCGAGAAATTAATTAAAATTTTAATTGATTTAATTAAAACTGTGATTGAATTTTATGTTAAAAATCAATCACGTTTTTAATTGATTCAATCACACAATTAATTGATTCCGTGACAAAAGATAATCAAATTTTTAATTAAAAATCGTGTTGGTTTTCAATCAAAATGGGTGATTGATACTATCATTTTCGTGATTGAAGACATTTCAATTAAAAAAATGATTGATTCCGCGATTTTCGTGATTGAATTCAAAAAAAAAAAATTTTTTTGTGTGTATAGAAAGTTTTGCCAAATTTTATTGCTATAGAAATTTTTGTCAACATTTTATTTCTATAGACAATTTGGCAAAATTTTATTTCTATAGAAAGTTTTGGCAAAATTTTATGTATAGAGAAAATTTTGTCAAAATTTTATGCATAGAGAAAATTTTGTCAAAATTTTATTTCTATAGAAAATATTGTCAACATTTTATTTCTATAGAAAATTTTGTCAAAATTATATTTCTTTAGAATATTTTGTCAACATTTGTCAAAATTTCTGTAGAAAATTTTGTCAAAGTTATATTTCTGTAGAAAATTTTGTCAAAATTTTATTTCTATAGAAAGTGTTGTCAAAACTTTATTTTTATAGAAAGTTTTGCCAAAATTTTATTGCTGTAGAAATTTTTTGTAAACATTTTATTTCTATAGACAATTTGGAAAAACTTTATTTCTATATAAAGTTTTGTCAAAATTTTATGTATAGAGAAAATTTTGTCAAAATTTAATTTCTGTTGTAGGTTGTGTAAAATTTCTATTTCTATCAAATATTTTGTCAAAATGTTATTTCTATTGAAATTTTTGTCAAAGTTATATTTCTATAGAAAATTTTATTTATATAGAAAATTTTGTCCAAAATTTTATTTCTATAGAAAATTTTGTCGAAATTTTATTTCGTTTTGTTTTGTTATTGTTGTTTTTTTTGCTTTAATCATTGTTGTTGTTTTTGTTGTTTCCGAAATAGCTGTACGTCCAACAATATTGCAGTCCATAGGGCTTTGCCCAAATAAATTTGACAAGCATATTTTTCCTCTGTTGGTTAAGCTACACTTGTAGTTTAGTCAATGCATGGTTTATATTATTTCTATAGAAAATTTTGCCAAATTTTTAATTCTATAGAAAATTTTTTCGAATTTTTATTTATAGACAATATTTTGTCAATATTTTAGTTCTATAGAAAATTATTTCCTCTTAGTTGTAGAAGAATATATTGCAAACTCTACCAAAACATCATGAATTCTACCAATCTACCAAGCAGTAAAAATTTTACCATTTTTTATAGAATTCTACCAAGTGAATGTAACCCCATTTGTCGTAATAGGGCGATAAATATATATAGGAGCTATTTAAATTTGATCCAATTTTTTCTGAAATTCATGTAACAAATTTCATTGAAATCGGTTAATAAATGCGACCGGAATCCTGGGAGCAACAAATAGCTATATTGACTCAGGAGGTGATTCTGAGTCGATCGATATATATTTTATGGGGTCTAAGATCAATATTTCTGGTAGGCACATGTTTTGGCAGATCAAATTTATTATAAGGAAGAATTCAAACATTTTTTACTGGTATATTAAACCTAGATTTGTTACCTTTTGTTATGTAATCCCCTACATCATCTTTATTTTTAACTATAAATTTCTTAAAGAATTACCCACAAAAACTCATATCCACCAAATAAAAATGTGTGTGGATGTACCATATGGCGTATGTTTAACGTGTACTCATGTTAAATATTCGCAAAATATTATGACTCATACGCTACGGTGGGCGGTTGGAGATTGTGATGAGAGAGAGAGAAAGTGACAACAATGTAGGCAACAACAGAGAACTGAATTTAAATTATTCCACTAAATACTTGGTAATTACTGCTTTTTACAGATTGCTGACATATCTTTTGTGGTTTTCGTATATATTTCGATGATGAGTCTGACATATTTTGCAAACCGACAAATAGAGACATGCGACATGCCTTATAATGATTTCATGGTATTCCATGAAATCATTAAATACAAAACTCAAGCTTCATACGACCATACGATTTTAATTATAATTACCAAAGACAAATGGCAAGAGTAATAACCACATTTTATGATAAAATCATTTAAATGAGTTTATCATATGGATAACATAAACAACATTAAATAAAATCACTTAAAGCCATCATAGAAATGTCAATGATGATTATTTTTTTTTTTTGGAAAAAAAAATTTGTTAGACCTAAAGAAAAGTCAATATAAAAAATTACTAATTGAATATTATTATACAATTGAATATTATTATGAGTGACCTATTCTTTTTATAAAAAAAAATGATTTTTTGACATTAAATACAAATGACAAGAGATATAACCAAATTTGATAATAAAAACATTTAAATGATTTTATCATATGGATAACAAAAAAAAAAAAAACAAGATAGTCATTAAATAAAATCTCTTAAGGCCATTATATAAATGGTAATTTATTTTAATACGATAAGAAAAGAAAAGTCAATATGAAGTATTTAAAATTGAATAGGCCAACCTTCAAATGATTCGTGTCAAAATTTGACGTCTGTAAGTCAATTAGTTTGTGAGATAGAGCGTCTTTTGTGAAGCAACTTTTGTTATAGTGAAAAAAAAAATGAAAAAAAGGAATTTCGTGTTTTGATAAAATACTGTTTTCTGAAGGGAAAAAATACGGTGGAAGCAAAAACTTGGCTTGATAATGAGTTTCCGGACTCTGCCCCGGAGAAATAAACACTAATTGATTAGTATGCAAAATTCAAGCGTGGTGAAATGAGCACGGAGGACAGTGAACGCAGTGGACGCCCGAAAGAGGTGGTTACCGACGAAAACATCAAAAAAATCCACAAAATGATTTTGAATGACCGTAAAATGAAGTTAATGGAGATAGCAGAGGCCTTAAAGATATCAAAGGAACGTGTTGGTCATATCATTCATCAATATTCGGATATGCGGATGCTCTGTGCAAAATGAGTGCCGCGCGAGCTCACAACAACGTGTTGATGATTCTGAGCGGTGTTTGCAGCTGTTAACTTGTAATACACCCGAGTTTTTCCGTCGATATGTGACAATGGATGAAACATGGGTCCATCACTACACTCCTGAGTCCAATCGACAGTCGGCTGAGTGGACAGCGACCTGTGAACCGTCTGCGAAGCGTGGAATGACTCAAAAGTCCGCTGGCAAAGTAATGGCCACTGTTTTTTGGGATGCGCATGGAATAATTTTTATCGATTATCTTGAGAAGGGAAAAACCATCAACAGTGACTATTAGATGGCGTTGTTGGGGCGTTTGAAGGACGAAATCGCGGCAAAACGGCCCCATATGAAGAAGAAAAAAGTGTTGTTCCACCAAGACAACGCACGGTGCCACAAGTCATTGAGAACGATGGCAAAAATTCATGAATTGGGCTTCGAATTGCTTCCCCACCCACCGTATTCTCCAGATCTGGCCCAGCGACGTTTTCTTGTTCTCAGACCTCAAAAGGATGCTCGCAGGGAAACAATTTGTCTGCAATGAAGAGGTGATCGCCGAAACTGAGGCTTATTTTGAGGCAAAACCGAAGGAGTACTACCAAAATGGTATCAAAAAATTGGAAGGTCGTTATAATCGTTGTATCGCTCTTGAAGGGAACTATGTTGAATAATAAAAACGAATTTTGACAAAAAATATTTTTTTTTCTTTGTTAGACCGGGGACGTATCAGCCAACCTGTTATATTATGAAAATTAATCCCAATAATTGTAATGAAAATGAACCCCAATTCCGATGGGACCTTTTGTTTGCTTTCTAGGACTTAACAATGGTGAAAACTATATACAATTTGTTACGAATAGATTGTATAACTTCAAAATTATTTTTAGTGTGGCTTGCCTATGGCTGGAGTTTAAGGATTTCTCCCAGTTTTTTTTTTTTCAATCAATTAGGATCACGGTTGCCGCAGTTTGTAGAATTCTTGATGTTTTGATAAATTTTGCCTAACAAAGAGGTACTTCACAAACTTTCTATAGAAATACAGTGTTGACAATAATTTTTTAGAGAAATAAAATTTTAACAACATTTTTTATAGAAAGAAAATTTTTATAAAATTTTGTACAGAAATAAAATTTAGCCAAATTGTCTATAGAAATAAAATTTTGTCAAAATTTTCAAGAGAAATGCAATATAGACAAAATTTTCTATAGAAATAAAATTTTGCAAAATAAAATTAGGTTGCTTTGAAGCTTTTTGATAATATTTTCTGAAGATTTTGGTAGATTATTATTGGCTTGAGTGAAAACCGCGGTTAGGTTTCATTTTCATGCGGTCGTTATATTTTATTAGGGTTCATTTTCATGGGACTCGTATTCATAATGAAGCGTCGCCCCACATTTGTGTTCCTGTTTCATTTGGGGTAAGGGGCTCATTCTCCTGCGGTCCAAGAAAAGAAGGGACGTCTAATAGGATAGGAAGTCCATCAAATTTATCTATACACAGAAATATATATCACCAAAATATTTACAATTAAAAAGTTGATTGAAGTTGAAAATTTTTTCAATTAACCCTTATATTATGTTGGGGTCATTTGATGACCAATATGGTATTTTTCATCAGCGTATTTCTTACTGCTGGAATATAAATAGTCAGTGCGTGAATTGTTGATATGTACTGAATTCTTGCTGAGTAGTAAGAACTTTTAATTATATTCCAACAGTAAGAAATACGCTGATCAAAAATACCATATGGGTCATCTAATGACCCCAAACATAATATAAGGGTTAATAAATTAATTGATGCAATTAATTTTCTAATCAATCTCAGAAGACTGAGTCAGTTAAAACAAGTATATACGGCTGTAAGTTCGGCCAGGCCGAATCCACCATGGATTTAGTAGAAACTTCTACTAAAGACTCCGAAAGTCAAATCTGGGAATTGCTTTATATGGGGGCTATATATAATTAGGGACCGATATGGACCAATTTTTTCATGATTATTGCAGACCAAATACTAACGAAATTTGCTCCTCCAATAGGTTCCGGAGGTCAAATCTGAGAATCGGTTTATATGGGGGCTATATATAATTATGGACCGATATTTTATATTTTTTTAAGAGGCTCCGCAGCCAAATCTGGGAGTTGGTTTATATGGGGGCTAGAGTTGTGCGCGTGACTGAAATTTCATCCACTTTCACGAACATTCACGAAGCAAAATATTTATTCACCCACGCCCACGCACGATACGTGTGGTAGCCAATCCCACTCACGCACATTCACGAAATGAAAGCCAGTACTCACGCACGAACTACTTTTAAAGACTCACGTTCACGCACGATTCACGACAATTCACGTGATTCACGACAAATTCACGAGACTCACGATATTTTCTATACGGAAGTCAGCAAAGGTAACAAAATTCAAAAAGGGTGTATAGTACTTCGATTTAATTTCTCACGCAAGGTCACGCACGACATATTAATTTAAGTTTCATTAACGCACATTCACGAGAGTTGGATTTGTTTTCAAGCACCTCTAATGGGGCCTATACGTAAAAGTGGTCCGATATGGCCCATGGGCAATACCATCCGACCTACATCAATAATAACTACTTATGCCAAGTTTCAAGTCGATAGCTTGTTTCGTTCGGAAGTTAGCGTGATTTCAACAGACGGACGGACGGACATTCTTAGATCGACTCAGAATTTCACAACGATCCAGAATATATATACTTTATGGGGTCTTGGACCAATATTTCGATGTGTTACAAACGGAATGGCTCCCTGCCCTCCACCATAGGATGGGGGTATATTAACTTTGTCATTCCGTTTGTAACACATCGAAATATTGCTCTAAGACCCCATAAAGTATATATATTCTGGATCGTGGTGAAATTCTGAGTTGATCTAAGCATGTCCGTTCGTCCGTCTGTTGAAATCACGGTAACTTCCGAACGATACAAGCTATCGACTTGAAACTTGGCACAAGTAGTTGTTATTGATGTAGGTCGGATGGTATTGCAAATGGGCCCTATCGGTCCACTTTTACGTATAGCCCCCATATAAACCGATCCCCAGATTTGATTTGCGGAGCCTCAAAGAGAAGCAGATTTCATCCGATCCGGCTGAAATTTGGTACATAGTGTTGGTATATGGTCGCTAACATCCATGCACAAATTGGTCCATATTTATATATAGCCCCCATATAAACCGATCCCCAGATTTGATTTGCGGAGCCTCAAAGAGAAACAGATTTCATTCGATCCGGCTGAGATTTGGTACATGGTGTTAGTATATTGTCTCTAACAAGCATGCAAAAATTGGACCACATCGGCCCATAATTATATATAACCCCCATATAAACCGATCCCCACATTTGGATTGCGGAGCCTCAAAGAGAAGCAGATTTCATCCGATCCGGCTGAAATTTGGTTCATGGTGTTAGTATATGGTCTTTAATAAGCATGCAAAAATTGGTCTACATAATTATATATAGCCCCTATATAAACCGATCCCCAGATTTGAACTCTGTAGCCTCTTGGAGGAGCAAAATTTATCCGATCTGGTTGAAATTTGGTACATGGTGTTGGTATATGGTCTCTAAAAACCATGCAAAAATTGATCCACATCGGTCCATTATTATATATAGCCCCCATATAAACCGATCCCCAGATTTGGCTTGCGGAGCCTCTTAGAGAAGAAATGTTCATCCAATCCAATGCAAAAATTGGTTCATATCGGTTCATAATTACATATAGCCCCCATATAAACCGATCCCCAGATTTGGTTTTTGAGCCTCTTGAGGAGCAAATTTCATCCGATTAAGTTGAAATTTTGTACATTGTGCTAGTATATGGCCTTCAACAACCATGCCTAATTAAGTCCATATCGGTCTATGGTTATATATAGCCCTCAGATAAGCCGAAGACGATGTTAAGTAGTTTTATGATACATTGCCATCGGAAAGTATTTCCACAACCCGAGTAATTCAATTGTGGATGACAATCTTTTGTAGAAGTTTCTACGCAATCCATGGTGGAGGGTACATAAGATTCGGCCTGGCCGAACTTAAGGCCGTATATACTTGCCTTGTTTAATATACCCCGTATGGCCAAACTTATAATTGAGAATACGGTGTTAAGAAGTTTTAAGATACCTTGCCATCGGTAAGTGTTACCGCAACCCAAGTAATTCGATTTTGGATGATAGTCTTTAGTACAAGTTTCTATGCAATCCATGGTGGAGGGTACATAAGATTCGGTCTGGCCGAACTTAGGGCCGTATATACTTGTTATGCACTAAACTGCATAAAAAATCTTTTAAAAAATTACTCAACAGCATTTTTTTCATCGGAAAATCTTTAACTTTTAAACTTATCATCTCTGCATTGGCGAAAGCGCTATAAGCCATTTGCTTAAAAAAGACTATTAATTATAAAACCCATGGTATCACGGATATCCCGACATTTTCATATGCATTCCCAAGGTCATTATGCGTTGTAATTATGTGCTTAAATCTTAAGCTCACCCAAAGATCCGCATTTATCAGTCACACCACACGCCTTTATAACGCCTCTTGGATATGAATTTTGCCTTGTGCAGATTAATAATTAACTATTTAACTTGTGCATGAATATACATGCCCATGCAAATATCGAAAAGCAAGCAACATTATATTACCTACATATACAGAGAGATGCTCTCCCCAGGTTCAATGATTGTTCATATGTAACGAAGCGACGATTTACGTATACAGTCTGAGCATAGTTCATAAATCCCAACAAGAATGCATGAAATTATTAAGAGTATGTGGGGCATCATTAAAACACCAAGCGGAAACCATACGCCTTGCATTTATTCTAAAGGAGGATAATGCAATAAACCGTATATACGAGTTGGTATGTTCGGTGTAAGTTGGGGAAAGTGCTTTTCCAGACCAAGGGCATTATTATGGCCAATGTTTTAGGATAGAAATTAAAAAGGGTGGCTATTTCCAACGTTAAGAAGGCTTTAACAATTCTAATGAAAACTAATTATAGCCAAGGGAGAGAATGTTCCCTAAATAAGAGTCTTCGTTCTTGGGGGTCGGAGAGTTTCATGGGTATGAGAGCAAATAACCTTCATTGTTTCTAGTTAAAATTTAACAAAAATTAATTGAGTTTACTTAACCTAAAGTGATTACATCGCAATACCTTTTCAATTACTCTCACTCATTGTATGGTGTGAGAAAATAAAAGCATGTCTTTGATTAAGAATATTCCCAGAAATATCATTGCCAAATTTGGTAAATCTAAGAATGTCAGATATGGAAAATGTTAGTGCCACCTGCCATATTTTAAACAATGAATTTTTCTTTAAACATTTCACTACCCTATTTATGTTCGTTAATGCTAAGAAGGCTTCAGAAAATGTTGCTGTTGCATTTTGTTGTAAGCCTACAAAAGCAAACAATTGTTTCAACTACACTTAAGTCTACATTGTCCTGAATGTGAAAAGGATGGTGCTACAATGTTGTAACAATATTCGTTGTACGACTATGTTGTTCTTATGATGTCATAATTTGTTTATAGCAAGCACTAAGATTTAAAACAAAATTCTGAAGTGTCCTTTACTTTGTCATGTGAAAAATGTGGTCATGAGACAAGAATGTTTGTCATGATGATAAAGTGGAACTACTTGAAATAATTAGGGCTGAAATAAGAAAATAAATAAATGACATTATTTGACCTTAAAAAAAAATGGAGTAAGGTTATCGCACATTTTAAAGCGTTAATTAATCATATAAAGGGTGATTCTTTTGAGGTTAGGATTTTCATGCATTAGTATTTGACAGATCACGTGGGATTTCAGACATGGTGTCAAAGAGAAAGATGCTCAGTATGCTTTGACATTTCATCATGAATAGACTTACTAACGAGCAACGCTTGCAAATCATTGAATTTTATTACCAAAATCAGTGGCAGAAAATCCGCTTTTTTATCGACAAATTTTGTTCAGCGATGAGGCTCATTTCTGGTTGAATGGCTACGTAAATAAGCAAAATTGCCGCATTTGGAGTGAAGAGCAACCAGAAGCCGTTCAAGAACTGCCCATGCATCCCGAAAAATGCACTGTTTGGTGTGGTTTGTACGCTGGTGGAATCATTGGACCGTATTTTTTCAAAGATGCTGTTGGACGCAACGTTACGGTGAATGGCGATCGCTATCGTTCGATGCTAACAAACTTTTTGTTGCCAAAAATGGAAGAACTGAACTTGGTTGACATGTGGTTTCAACAAGATGGCGCTACATGCCACACAGCTCGCGATTCTATGGCCATTTTGAGGGAAAACTTCGGAGAACAATTCATCTCAAGAAATGGACCGGTAAGTTGGCCACCAAGATCATGCGATTTGACGCCTTTAGACTATTTTTTGTGGGGCTACGTCAAGTCTAAAGTCTACAGAAATAAGCCAGCAACTATTCCAGCTTTGGAAGACAACATTTCCGAAGAAATTTGGGCTATTCCGGCCGAAATGCTCGAAAAAGTTGCCCAAAATTGGACTTTCCGAATGGACCACCTAAGACGCAGCCGCGGTCAACATTTAAATGAAATTATCTTCAAAAAGTAAATGTCATGGACCAATCTAACGTTTCAAATAAAGAACCGATGAGATTTTGCAAATTTTATGCGTTTTTTTAAAAAAAAAAAGTTATCAAGCTCTTAACAAATCACCCTTTATTACATGATACTTTTGTGTCAATATTTTTGTAATTTTATAGTTGTTGTATAGCATCGGCATACTTTGAACTCTGAACACTTTCAAATGACCAGAATAGCCTACAGACTTGGAAATATGAAAATAAGGGATAACAAGTATATGCAGCAGTAAGTTCGGCCGGGACGAATCTTAAATACCCACCACCATGAACCAAATATTAGGGTTTCCTTTGAAATTTCAGGAGGGCTTGAGGACTTGAGGACACTTCCCGAAGATAAATTTAAAGATTTCACCTACGAGGACTATATCAGATTCTGGATTTATAAGAACCATTTTTGTTTGAGTTTTAGAGGAATCATTAACATCTCTTGTAAGTGTGCACAAATTATAAAATAACGTCTTGATTTGAAATCTTAAATCAGTAGATTTTCAACCGAGAAGTAAAATCTGGAAATTTTACATTGAGTTTCAACCAGTTTTCATGATCAGTACGCCTTCTATACCCTCAAGAAGTGAAGTCGGTCTATATGGAGGCATTACCAAATGGACCGATAAAAACTTAATCCGATACACGTTTTTGTGAGCCTAAAATACCAGAATATTTACATTTTCAGGCAAATCAGATAAAAACTACGGTTTCTAGAAACCCAAGAAGTTAAATCGGGAGATCGTTCTTATGGGGGCTATACTAAAATATGGACCGATACTCACCGTTTTTGGCACACCTCTTTATGGCCCGAAAATACCTATAAATTTCCAATTTCAGGCAAATTGTGTATAAACTACGGTTTCTATAAGCCCAAGACCCCAAATCGGGAGGTCGGTTTATATGGGGGCTATACCAAAACATGGACCGATGCTCACCATTTGTGCCACACTTCTTTATGGCCCGAAAATACCTATAAATTTCCAATTTCAGGCAAATTGTGTATAAACTACGGTTTCTATAAGCCCAAGACCCCAAATCGGGAGGTCGGTTTATATGGGGTCCATACCAAAACATATCACTCAATATTAGTGGCATACTAACTCTTTTGGTGCAAAATAAACTATAGCTCCTAATATTAGACATTTCTGCTCAGCTTGTGACAAGACACCCATAAAAATGTACCCCCCTTTATGTTCTCCAAAACCTATACCAATGATACCCCACAAATGCTTATGTTTACTAATTCAGTAGGGGTGGTTTAGGGTATAATATAGTCGGCCCCGCCCGACTTTCTGCTTTACTCACTTGTTTATTTAAAATTCGTTATTCCAGATACCATGAGTTACATTCATAGACGGATGCTAATCCTGCGAATAATGATCAGTTTTGTTGTTAAGGTGGGTATTAAGTTCGAGTTTAGCCGCTAAAATTGTAATTTTTCACGATTACTTTTCTTTAATAATCCATTTTAGGGAATACAAACTTTGTGAAATTTTGCTTTGGGATATTCCCCATCAAGTTATAATGAAATCTGCAACAAATATGTATAATTTTATAACTTTTTTTACTGATTTAGTTTTCACTTTAGTGAAAATTAGCGGCTAAACTCGAACTTAATACTCACCTTTAGCCACAGCTGTTAGCCAGAACTAAAGGATTCACTATAAATTAGCCTTTAAAAAATAGCCCTCCAAAACAAAAAAGTATACCAATGATTCTCTAGCTATACATTGAAAACCATAGCAGGATGACTGATTCCATGAAATAAGATGCTATACGAAACAAAATATGTGTTTTTTGTCACACACAATTAAAATCACTGTCATAGTGAATAAAACTTTGTTTTTTTTTCTCTCGTTTAACTGAAATACTCGTACTAAAGTTTGAGACATCATTGAAATTCTTGTGATAAAGTAGTTGTTTACGAAGTCTTCTCCGATGTCGCTTCCAAAATCGTAGACCACTTTGAAGGGGGTAAACCAAACATAAATTGCTTTTGCCACATTTGGAGCATGTATGCTGAGGACTTTAGAAAAATGCTGACAAACGCTATATACCACTCTCTCGATAATGGTGGATAATGCAAAAAAGAGAAGTCATGATAAAGGGTGATTCTTTTGAGGTTAGGATTTTCATGCATTAGTATTTGACAGATCCCGTGGGATTTCAGACATGGTGTCAAAGAGAAAGATGCTCAGTATGCTTTGACATTTCATCATGAATAGACTTACTAACGAGCCACAACGTCGAATTTTCAGTGAATGGGCCCTAGAAAAGTTGGCAGAAAATCCGCTTTTTTATCGACAAATTTTGTTCAGCGATGAGGCTCATTTCTGGTTGAATGGCTACGTAAATAAGCAAAATTGCCGCATTTGGAGTGAAGAGCAACCAGAAGCCGTTCAAGAACTGCCCATGCATCCCGAAAAATGCACTGTTTGGTGTGGTTTGTACGCTGGTGGAATCATTGGACCGTATTTTTTCAAAGATGCTGTTGGACGCAACGTTACGGTGAATGGCGATCGCTATCGTTCGATGCTAACAAACTTTTTGTTGCCAAAAATGGAAGAACTGAACTTGGTTGACATGTGGTTTCAACAAGATGGCGCTACATGCCACACAGCTCGCGATTCTATGGCCATTTTGAGGGAAAACTTCGGAGAACAATTCATCTCAAGAAATGGACCGGTAAGTTGGCCACCAAGATCATGCGATTTGACGCCTTTAGACTATTTTTTGTGGGGCTACGTCAAGTCTAAAGTCTACAGAAATAAGCCAGCAACTATTCCAGCTTTGGAAGACAACATTTCCGAAGAAATTCGGGCTATTCCGGCCGAAATGCTCGAAAAAGTTGCCCAAAATTGGACTTTCCGAATGGACCACCTAAGACGCAGCCGCGGTCAACATTTAAATGAAATTATCTTCAAAAAGTAAATGTCATGGACCAATCTAACGTTTCAAATAAAGAACCGATGAGATTTTGCAAATTTTATGCGTTTTTTAAAAAAAAAAAGTTATCAAGCTCTTAACAAATCACCCTTTATAAAAAGTGTGTATATGTGTGTGTGAAAAAATGAGTTCTTGTTTATAGTTTTTATACCCTCCACCATAGGATGGGGGCTATATTAACTTTGTCATTCCGTTTGTAACACATCGAAATATTGCTCTAAGACTCCATAAAGAATATATATTTTGGGTCGTATTAAAATTCTGAGTCGGTCTAAGCATGTTCGTCCGTCCGTCCGTCTGTTGAAATCACGCTAACTTCCGAACGAAACAAGCTATCGACTTGAAACTTAGCATAAGTAGCTGTAATTGATGTAGGTCAGATGGTATTGAAAATGGGCCATATCGGTTCACTTTTACGTATAGCCCCGATATAAACGGACCCTCAGATTTGGCTTGCTGAGCCTCTAAGAGAATCACATTTCATCCGATCCGGCTGAAATTTGGTACATAGTGTTAGTATATGGTCTCTAACAACCATGCAAAAATTGGTCTATATCGGTTCATAATTATATATAGCCCCCATATAAACCGATCCCCAGATTTGGCTTGCGAAGCCTCTAAGAGAAGCAAATTTCATCCAATCCGGCTGAAATTTGGTACATTGTGTTAGTATATGGTCTCTAACAACCATGCAAAAATTGATCCACATCGGTTTATAATTATAAAGGGTGATTCTTTTGAGGTTAGGATTTTCATGCATTAGTATTTGACAGATCACGTGGGATTTCAGACATGGTGTCAAAGAGAAAGATGCTCAGTATGCTTTGACATTTCATCATGAATAGACTTACTAACGAGCCACAACGTCGAATTTTCAGTGAATGGGCCCTAGAAAAGTTGGCAGAAAATCCGCTTTTTTATCGACAAATTTTGTTCAGCGATGAGGCTCATTTCTGGTTGAATGGCTACGTAAATAAGCAAAATTGCCGCATTTGGAGTGAAGAGCAACCAGAAGCCGTTCAAGAACTGCCCATGCATCCCGAAAAATGCACTGTTTGGTGTGGTTTGTACGCTGGTGGAATCATTGGACCGTATTTTTTCAAAGATGCTGTTGGACGCAACGTTACGGTGAATGGCGATCGCTATCGTTCGATGCTAACAAACTTTTTGTTGCCAAAAATGGAAGAACTGAACTTGGTTGACATGTGGTTTCAACAAGATGGCGCTACATGCCACACAGCTCGCGATTCTATGGCCATTTTGAGGGAAAACTTCGGAGAACAATTGATCTCAAGAAATGGACCGGTAAGTTGGCCACCAAGATCATGCGATTTGACGCCTTTAGACTATTTTTTGTGGGGCTACGTCAAGTCTAAAGTCTACAGAAATAAGCCAGCAACTATTCCAGCTTTGGAAGACAACATTTCCGAAGAAATTCGGGCTATTCCGGCCGAAATGCTCGAAAAAGTTGCCCAAAATTGGACTTTCCGAATGGACCACCTAAGACGCAGCCGCGGTCAACATTTAAATGAAATTATCTTCAAAAAGTAAATGCCATGGACCAATCTAACGTTTCAAATAAAGAACCGATGAGGTTTTGCAAATTTTATGCGTTTTTTTAAAAAAAAAAGTTATCAAGCTCTTAAAAAATCACCCTTTATATAGCCCCCATATAAACCAATCCCCAGATTTGGCTTGCGGAGCCTCTAAGAGAAGCAAATTTCATCCGATTCGGCTGAAATTTGGTACATGGTGTTGGTATATGGTCTCTAATAATCATGCAAAAATTGGTCCACATCGGTCCATAATTATATATAGCCCCCATATAAACCGATCCCCAGATTTGGCTTGCGGAGCCTCTAAGAGAAGCAAATTTCATCCGATTCGGCTGAAATTTGGTACATGGTGTTAGTATATGGTCTCTATCAACCATGCAAAATTTGGTCTATATCGGTTCATAATTATATATAGCCCCCATATAAACCGATCCCCAGATTTGGCTTGCGGAGCCTCTAAGAGAAGCAAATTTCATCCGATTCGGCTGAAATTTGGTACATGGTGTTAATATATGGTCTCTAACAACCATGCAAAATTTGGTCTATATCGGTTCATAATTATATATAGCCCCCATATAAACCGATCCCCAGATTAGACCTCCGGAGCCTCCTGAAGGAACAAAATTTATCCAATCCAGTTGAAAATTTGTACATTTCGCTAGTATATGGCCAATTACAAGCATGCTAAAATTGGCCCGTATCGATCTATATTATATATAGCCCCCCAAAAAACCGATCCCCAATCACAGAAAAATCACGATTGCCACTCGAGCCAAAAATAATCTATCAAAATTTTATTGTCATAGAAAATTTTGTCAACATTTTATATTTCTATAGAAATTTTTTGTCAAAATCACAGAAAAATCACGATTGCCACTCGAGCCAAAAATAATCTATCAAAATTTTATTTCTATAGAAAATTTTGTCAACATTTTATTTTTTTTACGAAATTTTCTCAAAATATAATTTTTATACAAAATTTTGTCAAAATTTTTTTTTCTATAGAAACTGTTGTCAAAATGTTATTTCTATACAAAATTTATGAAACATTTTATAGAGGAATATTTTGCAAAATCTTCCACAACATCAAGAATTCCACTAACATAATCTTCCAAACAGTAAAAAATCTGCCATTTTTGGTAGACACATGTTCATAATTGTATATAGTCCCCATCAAAAGCGACCCGCATATTTCAATTCTGGCTCTCTAAGTAAAGTTCATATCGGTTCGTAATTATTTCTTCCCTATATATACAAGTCAAGAACTGAATATACGTATTTAATGGACCTTTCTTGTGTCTACTATATATCCCGCATGGATTAACCTACAATTTAGAAGATGATTTTAAGAAGTTTTAAGATGCCTTGCCATCGGCCGCAACCCAAGTAATTTAATTGTGGATGACCGTCGTTAGGAGAAATTTCTACGCAATCCATGGTGGAGGGTACATAAGATTTGGCCTGGCCGAACTTACGGCCGCATATACTTGTTTTTTACTGGGAACGTTCTCAAAAATGTTTTCTTATATTTGACTATTTTTCATCAATAGTCCAAAGATTCACTGTTAGAATTATTTTTAAAGATTTTTTTCTGGAAATCAATAATAGTTTCATCTTTCGCTAAGGGAAAATCTGCTAAACTTTAAGCGAATGCATCGGAGGGGCAGCCATTTCAAAGATAAGTCTCCCAAAATTGTGAAAATTAATGTCTTAATCTGTGACATAATAATTCATCTTAGGTCATTATATATTTTTTTAGTATTATATCCTATTCAACTGCATTGGTGTAGAGTATTTATAAAATGACACAATATATGGGGGATATTTTGAATGCTCATCTGGAAAAAATACCACCCTCAGCATCCTCAAGAGGATGCGTTTAAAGTTTCTGTAATTGAAAAAAAAGCAAACTACAACTACTACAGCTTGTAAACCGACTTGGGTGGCCGTTGTTTGTGATGGCAATAGGACGCTATTGGTAGTGTTGGTGGCATTATTGGGTTACACTCTGTTTTAGCTGGAAAAAATAACAATGTTGATTTTTAACTCTTTTTCGAAATTGTTATTTTCCTTTGTTTCTTATGAAGTGCTATACTGAAATTGGAGAAAAATAAGGACAATTGCATAGTGCAAAACAACAAGCTTCGCACCGTAGCTCAAAGCGACGAATAACTGAAATTGAATGCCGCCATTTTTATAGCATTGATTTAAGCGTTTCGCAAAAAAACTTTTTATATTCAAATAATGTTTTTTTAATATATACGCTAATTTGAAATGTTCATTCATTAAGAATAATTTAAATTCAAATAAAATGAGGACAACTTTAGATTTTCCATTAAAACTATTACAAGCATTTTATTTAATCTTTTACACAGGGAAAAGATCTAAGGTTGTGTTGTTGTTTAAATTTATTTTAATATACTTAGAGGTCAGTAACAACTAGAAAAGGACTGGAAAAGAACACAGCAGCGGTTGATGCGTTGATAAAGGGTGATACGGTCAAAATTTGGTCAAAATAAACTTGACGTATTTCTTTCAATTTTGCATTTAAAAAACCTGAACACCCCTCATTTTGAAGGTGTGTGTGTGTAGAATGTTGCTCCTATTTTGATTTTGGAATTCACTCTTCAGTTGTCAAAATGCCGTCCAAGCAAGAAGAGCAGCGTATCAAAATTTTGCTCGCGCATCGCGAAAGTCCGAGCTACTCGCACGCAAAGCTGGCAAAATCGCTAAAAGTTGCCAAATCAACCGTTACAAATGTAATTAAAGTGCTTGGGGAACGTTTGTCGACAGCCAGGAAGTCTGGATCGGGGGGAAATCGAAAACCGGAAGCCGCTGAGACGACAAAGAGAGTTGCCGGTAGTTTCCTAACCTCTCTCTTAAGCTGGGTGTATCGTCTACAACCGTGCATCGAGCCAAAAAACGAGCCGGACTATCGACTTACAAGAAGGTAGTGACTCCAAATCGCGATGATAAACAAAATACGATGGCCAAAGCGCGATCCCGGAGGCTGTACACGACGATGCTGACGAAGTTTGACTGCGTGGTAAAGGACGACGAAACCTACGTCAAAGCCGACTACAAGCAGCGTCCGGGACAGGAGTTTTATACGGCAAAAGAAAGGGGAAAGGTAGCAGATATTTTCAAGCACATAAAACTGTCAAAGTTCGCAAAGAAATATCTGGTTTGGCAAGCCATCTGTACCTGTGGCTTGAAAAGCAGCATTTTCATAGCTTCCGGGACTGTCAACCAAGAAATTTACGTGAAAGAGTGTTTGAATAAACGTCTGCTGCCTTTCCTGAAGAAACACGGTTGTTCCGTACTGTTTTGGCCGGATTTGGCATCTTGCCATTACGGTAAAAAGGCCAGGGAGTGGTACGTCGCCAACAACGTGCAGGTGGTTCCCAAGAACAAGAACCCTCCAACACGCCAGAGCTCCGCCCAATTGAGAAATACTGGGCTATTGTCAAGCGGAACCTAAAGAAGACCAAAAAACTGCTAATGACGACCAGCAGTTCAAGGCAAACTGGCTTTCTGCGGCGAAGAAGGTGGACAAGGAGGCTGTACAAAATCTGATGGCAGGTGTCAAGCGTGAGGCCCGGCAATTCGGATTTGGAAAAGCGAAAGCCTAACTGAATAGTTTTCCTGAATTTTATACTAATTGAACTTGAAAAAGAAATTTAATTTGATTTTTTAAATAAACGATTTCACCGATTTACACGCGTTTTCCCTTGACCAAAATTTGACCGTATCACCCTTTATCTCAATCAGAGTAGCAAAAGTGTTTTGGGGCAATATTTTGTGCAATAATTTCTATTTTTGACGATTAATATTTGCTTTTGTTCTCTAATCCAGGAATATAAGAAGCAACCATCGTAGAAGATAATTTTTTAAAAATACTCTGCCTTCCAAAAGTATTTTTAAAAAAATATCTTCTGTTTTTTCTTTGTTGGAATTTGAAATTGAAGGCAAAAAGAGTAGGTTGGAGAAATTAGTGCAACAAAAATTTTTCCATTTTGGCAAACATATTTGAATCGCTTTCTAAAGGGTGATTTGTTAAGAGCTTGATAACTTTAAAAAAAAAAAACGCATAAAATTTGCAAAACCTCATCGGTTCTTTATTTGAAACGTTAGATTGGTCCATGACATTTACTTTTTGAAGATAATTTCATTTAAATGTTGACCGCGGCTGCGTCTTAGGTGGTCCATTCGGAAAGTCCAATTTTGGGCAACTTTTTCGAGCATTTCGGCCGGAATAGCCCGAATTTCTTCGGAAATGTTGTCTTCCAAAGCTGGAATAGTTGCTGGCTTATTTCTGTAGACTTTAGACTTGACGTAGCCTCACAAAAAATAGTCTAAAGGCGTCAAATCGCATGATCTTGGTGGCCAACTTACCGGTCCATTTCTTGAGATGAATTGTTCTCCGAAGTTTTCCCTCAAAATGGCCATAGAATCGCGAGCTGTGTGGCATGTAGCGCCATCTTGTTGAAACCACATGTCAACCAAGTTCAGTTCTTCCATTTTTGGCAACAAAAAGTTTGTTAGCATCGAACGATAGCGATCGCCATTCACCGTAACGTTGCGTCCAACAGCATCTTTGAAAAAATACGGTCCAATGATTCCACCAGCGTACAAACCACACCAAACAGTGCATTTTTCGGGATGCATGGGCAGTTCTTGAACGGCTTCTGGTTGCTCTTTACTCCAAATGCGGCAATTTTGCTTATTTACGTAGCCATTCAACCAGAAATGAGCCTCATCGCTGAACAAAATTTGTCGATAAAAAAGCGGATTTTCTGCCAACTTTTCTAGGGCCCATTCACTGAAAATTCGACGTTGTGGCTCGTTAGTAAGTCTATTCATGATGAAATGTCAAAGCATACTGAGCATCTTTCTCTTTGACACCATGTCTGAAATCCCACGTGATCTGTCAAATACTAATGCATGAAAATCCTAACCTCAAAAGAATCACCCTTTAAAGTTCAATTTCTTTAAAAGAAATATAGTCCTGAAATCATTGAAGTGCCTTAACTGGAAAATTATTCACTTCATTTACCATTCACACAGCATTCCATGAAATCTGTGAAATAAAACTTTCGATTGTTGTTGTTTGCCGAGAAAGCTGTTTTACTATTGCAGTAGCTTTCATTGCACTATGGTTCAAATCGTGACTTTAGCGGCAATAAGTCAAATTTTCAACTTAAATTTTTTATATTTTCTAGATGGGGTTTACTAATGAACATATCGATAGTAAAACAAGTATATACCCTCCACCATGGATTGCGTAGAAACTTCTACTGAAGACTGTCATCCACAATCGAATTACTTGGGTTGCTGTAACACTTGCCGATGGCAAGGTATCTTACAACTTCCTAACACCGTAATATATACCACATAGTCAATACGTGGTATATATTAAACAAAACAAGTGAGTAAAGTAGAAAGTCGGGCGGGGCCGACTATATCATACCCTAAACCACCCCTACTGAATTAGTAAACATAAGCATTTGTGGGGTATCATTGGTAAAGGTTTTGGAGAACATAAAGGGGGGAAAATTTCTAATATTAGGAGCTATAGTTTATTTTGCACCAAAAGAGTTAGTTTGCAACTAATATTGAGTCCATTATTAAATAAATAAGAGTACTATGGCCAAATTTGGGAAAATCGAGCGATGCATATATATGGAAGCTATATCTAAATCTGAACCACTTTGCATAATATTTTGCGGGTTTGATTAATACCACAAAAGGTTACCTTGTGCAAGATTTGAGTAAGATCAGTTACGAAATGAGGCCTGTATGGTCTGTATGTATGGCGATACATATATGGGAGCTATATCTAAATTTGCACCGATTTCGATGAAATTTTGCACATATAGTTAGTACTATAGAGGACTAGATCTATCCAACCTTTAGTATGATCGGTTAATAAATAAGGGTTCTATGGCCAAATTTGGGAAAATCGGGCTATATATATATGGGAGCTATATGTAAATCTGAACCGATTTCGATGATTTTTTGCACATATATTTAGTGCTATAGAAGACTACATTTAGCTAAATTTGGGTAAGATCGGTTGATAAATAAGGGTTTTATGGCCAAATTTAGAAAAATCGGGCGGTACATATATATGGGAGCTATAGCTAAATCTGAACCGATTTCGATTTGCACATATAGTTAGTGCTATAGAAGATTATATTTAGCCAACTTTGAGTAAGATCGGTTGATAAATAAAGGTTTTGTGGCCTAATTTGGGAAAATCGGGCGATACATATATATGAGAGCTATATCTAAATCTTAACCGATTTGGATGAAATTTTGCAGACTTGAAGGGCGATGGAAAAGATTACCTTTTGCCAAATTTGGTGACGATCCGTTTGAAAAAACGCCCAACGTGACCCCATTTATCGAGATCGGGCGATACATATATGGTTAGGTTAGGTTATGTGGCAGCCCGATGTATCAGGCTCACTTAGACTATTCAGTCCATTGTGATACCACAGTGGTGAACTTCTCTCTTATCACTGAGTGCTGCCCGATTCCATGTTAAGCTCAATGACAATGACCTCCTTTTTATAGCCGAGTCCGAACGGCGTTCCACATTCCAGTGAAACCACTTAGAGAAGCTTTTGAAACCCTCAGAAATGTCACCAGCATTACTGAGGTGGGATAATCCACCGCTGAAAAACTTTTTGGTGTTCGGTCGTAGTAGGAATCGAACCCACGACCTTGTGTATGCAAGGCGGGCATGCTAACCATTGCACCACGGTGGCTCCCGATACATATATATGGGAGCTATATCTAAATTTGATCCGATTTCTTCCAAATTCAATAGCGTTCGTCCTTGTGCCCAAAAACCTCCCTGTACCAAATTTCATCAAAATCGGTTAATAATTGCGACCGGAATCCTGTGAACAACAAATACATGGACAGACGAACGGACGGACGGACGGACGGACACCAAGCGCTAGATCGACTCAGGAGGTGATTCTGAGTCGATCGGTGTATATTTTATGGGATCTAAAATCAATATTTCTGGTAGGCACATTTTTTGGCCGATCAAACTTATTATACCCTGACCACTATGTGGTTTAGGGTATAAAAAGGCCGATTAAATACGTATATAATTAAGTTTAAAGTTTCTATAGAAATAAAATTTTGACAAAATAAAATTTTGACAACATTTTCTATAGAAGTAAAATTTGGAAACAATTTTCGATAGAAGTAAAATTTGGAAAAAATTTTCTATAGAAATAAAATTTTGACAAAATTTTCTATAAAAATAAAATTTTGACAAAATTTTCTATAGAAATAAAATTTTGACAAAATTTTCTATAGAAATAAAATTTTGACAAAATTTTCTATAGAAATAACATTTTGACAAAATTTTCTATAGAAATAAAATTTTGACAAAATTTTCTATAGAAATAAAATTTTGACAAAATTTTCTATAGAAATAAAATTTTGACAAAATTTTCTATAGAAATAACATTTTGACAATGTTTTCTATAAATATAAAATTTTGATAGATTATTTTTGGCTCGAGTGGCAACCATGATTATGAACCGATAAGGACCAATTTTTGTGTGATTGGGGATCGCCTATATATTACTATAGACCGATATGGACCAATTTTGGCATGGTTATTAGCGGCCTTATACTAACACCACGTTGCAAATTTCAATCGGATCGGATGAATTTTGCTCTTCTAAGAGGCTTCGGAGATCAAATCTGGGGAACGGTTAATATGGGGGCTATATATAATTATGGACCGATATGTACAAATTCTTTCGTGTTTGTTGGAGACCACATTCTAACACCACGTTCCAAATTTCAACACGATCCGATGAATTTTGCTCCTCCAAGAGGCTCCGGAGGACAAATCTGGGGATCGATTTATATGGGGGCTATATATAATTATGGACCCATGTGGACCAATTCTTGCATGGTTGTTAGAGACCATATACTAACACCACGGACCAAGTTTCAATCGGATCGGGTGACTTTTGCTCCTTTAAGGGGCTCCGGAGGTCAAATCTGGGGATCGGTTTATTATCGGGGCTATATATAATTATGGGCCTATGTGGGCCAATTCTTGCATGGTTGTTAGAAACCATATACTAACACCACGGACCAAGTTTCAATCGGATCGGATGACTTTTGCTCCTCTAAGGGGCTCCGGAGGTCAAATCTGGGGATAGGTTTATATGGGGGCTATATATAATTATGGACCGATATGGACCAATTTTTTTATGGTTGTTAGAGACGATATACTAACACCATGTACCAAATTTCAGCCGGATCGGATAAAATTTGCTTCTCTTAGAGCAATCGCAAGACAAATTTGGGGGTCCGATTATATGGGGGCTATACGTAAAAGTGAACCGATATGGCCCATTTTCAATACCATTCGACCTACATCAATAACAACTACTTGTGCCAAGTTTCAAGTCGATAGCTTATTTCGTTCGGAAGTTAGCGTGATTTCAACAGACGGACGGACGGACGGACGGACATGCTCAGATCGACTCAGAATTTCACCACGACCCAGAATATATATACTTTATGGGGTCTTAGAGCAATATTTCGATGTGTTACAAACGGAATGACAAAGTTAATATACCCCCATCCTATGATGGAGGGTATAAAAATTAAAATAAATTGTTACTGTTGGCAACACTGTTTGTGCACAAACAGCCGTTAATGTCGGCAAAACTTTTAATAGGTGGCAACAAGAGTAAAGCAGCGCAATTTTTGTAAAATTTAAAAATGTTTTTTAAATAAATATTTTTATAAAAAAAAAATATGTAAATATGAGTTCTCAATGTTTATATTTCTTAGTTATTTTGATGGTTTTTTGTGTGTACTTTTTGGGAAATTTTGAAGAGTTTTATCGTTTTTCGTGGAGTAAAACTAAAAATGTTTTGAAGTGTCATTGGAAAGTTTTATTGTTTGTAGAATTGTTTGTAGATATCTCCATGCCATGGCAAAACTGTCTACATTTGACTGCTAATGAAAGAATGAATGATATTTTTCAGAAATACTCAGGTTTAAGAATTTTTAAATTTGAGAGTTTTTGTTGGCAATTAAGAGAAATGATTCGAATTATATTATTGGAATTATATACTGAAGTCTGGCGATTTAAGATTTGATAAATAAAATAAAATAAATAAATAAAATAAGTCCTTTACATGCTTAGTCTTGGCAGCAAATAAAAACATAAAATTAAAAAAGTTTTGGCTCTTCATGTTGAAAGCCGAAATCAAATGGTAGTAGAAACGGTGATGAAAAACATTTTTCGCACGAAAGCGAATAGAGCATTTTCTCGCAAGGACTTTTAGCATATTTTACTGGTATTAATATTGGTTTTTAAAACATTTACACCCAATCTTAATTGCTTTCTCCCAGGAATTTGAAAATGGTACTCGAAAGTCTCGTCGCCATTGCATTAAAAATAGTGAAATATTTTTCACAAAATATGAATGGTCCGCGATGTCTGCCACAATATACAAAATAATAGTATATTTATCTCAAAGAAACAAGGTTTCAGTAGTAACTGTGGATTTTCTTGCAGAAAATTAATTCGAGGCCCGAAACAAGTGTTGAAAAAAAGATCGAGCATGTACCGTTCGTAAGAATTCAACAGTGCACAATATACTTCACATGCATCTCAGAGCTATGGATAGCTCTGGCTCATATATTTCTTTTCATGAACCTACATATATCATACTAAAACAAGTATATACGGCAGTAAGTTCGGCCAGGCCGAAGCTTATGTACCCTCCACCATGGATTACGTAGAAACTCCTACCACACACAAAAAAATTTCGCGAAAATTTTTCCAATTAAAATTTTAATTGAGTTTTAAAAAATATTCAATTAAAAATTTAATTGATTCAAAAAATTTTTTAATTGAAACAAAAACCAATCACAAAAATAATAGTATCAATTAATTTTTTAATTGGATCAATTAACTTTTTAATTGACCTTCAATTAATTTTTTAATTGATACTATCATTTCTGTGATTGAAGACATTTCAATTAAAAATTAATTGGATCAACTAATTTTTGTGTGCAAAGACTGTCATCCACAATCGAATTACTTGAGTTGCGATAACACTTGCCGATGGCAAGGTATCTTATCAAAAAAGGCCGATTAATTACGTATATTATTCAGTTTGACCAAATTATCTATAGAAATAAAATTTTGACAAAATTATCTATAGAAATAAAATGTTGAAAAAATTTTCTATAGACATAAAATTTTAACGAAATTTTCTATAGAAATAAAATTTTAACAAAATTTTATGTGCGTGAAGATAAATTGTAAATTTAACTAGTCGAGACACAAACCAGGTAGTTTTTGCCTGCGCACCTAATGGGTTAATTACAATTTGGGGAGATAAAATATTTAATGAAATTCAGCACTTTCCAACATATTTGCGCAAAATATTTTGGTATTAAACGAAAGATCTTGACAAGTACTATAAATGCAAGTGGTTGTCATGTTTGAAAGCGTCCCATAAATGTTAGTTTTGCAGCTATATTTTAAAAGTCAGTTTGTCCAACTTGAAATAAAGTTAAACTACGCCCACTGTGCAATACCTGCTCTAGATTTTTTGGTATCAAATGAAAGCTCTTGATGAGTACTATAAATCCAAGTGGTTGTTATATTCGAAAGCATCACAGAAATATCGATTTTTATCAAAAAGAAACTTAGTTTGCACGAAGTTACAATATAGGACACCCGTGCCCACTGTGCAAAACCTGCTCTAGATTTTTTGGTATCAAATGAAAGCTCTTGACGAGTACTACAAATGCAAGTAGTTTTTATTTTCTAAAACATCCCAGAAATGTAGGTTTTTGTTAATTTTTTTTAAATTTAATCGCCACAATTTGAAATAAAACTGAAATGCGCCCACTGTGCAATACCTGCTCTAGATTTTTTGGTATCAAATGAAAGCTCTTGATGAGTACTATAAATCCAAGTGGTTGTTATATTCGAAAGCATCACAGAAATATCGATTTTTATCAAAAAGAAACTTAGTTTGCACGAAGTTACAATATAGGACACCCGTGCCCACTGTGCAAAACCTGCTCTAGATTTTTTGGTATCAAATGAAAGCTCTTGACGAGTACTATAAACGCAAGTGGTTGTCATGTTCGAAAGCATCATAAAAATTTCGATTTTTATCAAACAGAAAATTACTTTTTTAGAATTTCAAAAAAAGTGCACATTGGCCCACTGTGCAACACCTGATCTACAGTGTTTGATATCAAATGAAAACTCTTGATGAGTACTATAAATGCAAGTGGTTTTTATTTTCGAAAGTTTCCCAAAAAAAATTGTTTTAAGCAAAAGTAAAATTAATTTGCGAAATTTTAGAAAATATCGCACCAGCGCCCACTGTGCAAAACCTGCTCTAGATTTTTTGGTATCAAATGAAAGCTCTTGACGAGTACTATAAACGCAAGTGGTTCTCATGTTCGAAAGCATCATATAAATATCGATTTTTATCAAAAATATAATTAATATGTCAGAATTTAAAATATAGTGCACGCGGGCCCACTGTGCAATACCTGCTCTAGATTTTTTGGTATCAAATGAAAGCTCTTGATGAGTACTATAAATCCAAGTGGTTGTTATATTCGAAAGCATCACAGAAATATCGATTTTTATCAAAAAGAAACTTAGTTTGCACGAAGTTAAAATATAGGACACCCGTGCCCACTGTGCAAAACCTGCTCTAGATTTTTTGGTATCAAATGAAAGCTCTTGACGAGTACTACAAATGCAAGTTGTTTTTATTTTCTACAACATCCCAGAAATGTAGGTTTTTGTTAATTTTTTTTAAATTTAATCGCCACAATTTGAAATAAAACTGAAATGCGTCCACTGTGCAATACCTGCTCTACAGTGTTTGGTATCAAATGAAAGCTCTTGATGAGTACTATAAATCCAAGTGGCTGTTATATTCGAAAGCATCATAAAAATATCGATTTTTATAAAAAAGAAAATTACTTTTTTAGAATTTCAAAAAAAGTGCACATTGGCCCACTGTGCAACACCTGCTCTACAGTGTTTGGTATCAAATGAAAACTCTTGATGAGTACTATAAATGCAAGTGGTTTTTATTTTCGAAAGTTTCCCAAAAAAAATTGTTTTAAGCAAAAGTAAAATTAATTTGCGAAATTTTAGAAAATATCGCACCAGCGCCCACTGTGCAAAACCTGCTCTAGATTTTTTGGTATCAAATGAAAGCTCTCGACGAGTACTACAAATGCAAGTAGTTTTTATTTTCTAAAACATCCCAGAAATGTAGCTTTCATTTGATACCAAAAAATCTAGAGCAGGTTTTGCACAGTGGGCACGGGTGTCCTATATTGTAACTTCGTGCAAACTAAGTTTCTTTTTGATAAAAATCGATATTTCTGTGATGCTTTCGAATATAACAACCACTTGGATTTATAGTACTCATCAAGAGCTTTCATTTGATACCAAAAAATCTAGAGCAGGTATTGCACAGTGGGCGTAGTTTAACTTTATTTCAAGTTGGACAAACTGACTTTTAAAATATAGCTGCAAAACTAACATTTATGGGACGCTTTCAAACATGACAACCACTTGCATTTATAGTACTTGTCAAGATCTTTCGTTTAATACCAAAATATTTTGCGCAAATATGTTGGAAAGTGCTGAATTTCATTAAATATTTTATCTCCCCAAATTGTAATTAACCCATTAGGTGCGCAGGCAAAAACTACCTGGTTTGTGTCTCGACTAGTTAAATTTACAATTTATCTTCACGCACATCAAAATTTTCTATATAAATAAAATTTTTACAAAATATTCTATATAAATAAAATTTTGACAAAAATTTTCTATAGAAATAAAATTTGACAACATTTTCTATAGAAATAAAATTTTGGCAAACTTTTCTATAGAAATACAATTTTGACAAAATTTTCTATAGAAATAAAATTTTAACAAAATTTTCTGGAGAAATAAAATTTTAACAAAATTTTCTATAGAAATAAAATGTTGACAAAATTTTCTATAAAAATAAAATCTTGAAACAAATTTCTAACAAACTAAAATTTTGACAAAATTTTCTATAGAAATAAAATTTTGTTTTGTTATTGTTGGTTTGTTCTTCAATCATATTTGTTGTTTTGATCTCAGCTTAAAAACTATTGCGTTGACAAAACTACAAGAGTAGCTTAACCAACAGAGGAAAAGAACAGAACCATAACATTTTTGGTAGACAGAACCATAAAATGTTGGTAGATTATTTTTGGCTCGAATGGAAACCATGATTATGAACCGATATGGACCAATTTTTTGTATGACTGGGGATCGGCTATATATAACTATAGACCGATATGGACCAATTTTTGCATGGTTGTTAGATACCATACCAAATTTCAACCGGATCGGATGAATTTTGCTCTTCCAAGAGGTTCCGGACGTCAAATCGGGGGATCGGTTTATATGGGGGCTATACATATCCGATATGGCTCATTTTCAACACTATCCGACCTACATCAATAACAACTACTTGTGGCAAGTTTCAAGTCGATAGCTTGTTTCGTTCGGAAGTTAGCGTGATTTCCACAGACGGACGGACAGCCGGACAGACGGACGGACATGCTTAGATTGACTCAGAATTTCACCACGACCCAGAATATATATACTTCATGGGATCTTAGACCAATATTTCGATGTGTTACAAACGGAAAGACTAAGTTAATATACCCCCCCATCCTATGGTGGAGGGTATAAAAAAGAAAATCAAAAAGCAGTTTACTCGGAAAGTCACTAAACGTTTTAAAATGCTAAACAAATAAACAAAACAAATAATATTGCAAACATTTTTGTTAAGGAGTAGTTGTATGTGTACTAGAAAGTTGTTCATAATATATAGGCTAGATTTCTTACCTTCATTGTTAGGTAAAATTTTGAATAGTTCATAAGCTGTAGTCGGAAATCCGAAAAAATCGGTGCAAAATTGTAATTTTTTCGGCATTTTTGGGGTTTTGAGAATTTATTGCGGCTTAATATATTCACCATATTTGTTTGCCTAGTCAAGAGCTACAACTTTGCTGAAGGATGCAAAAACAAACCAAACACCATTTTCGAGGTATTTATAGCCATTACTTTAAGCAGCATATTTTATAACTACAAATCTACTCACCAAATTTTGTGAAGCTAACGTGGTGGACTGAATAGTCTAAGTGAGTCTGATACATCGGGCTGCCACCTAACCTAACCTAACCTAACGTGGTGGGAAGTATTTTTTGCCACTAAAATCATGATTTAGCCGATAGTGCATTGGTTGAAGTCATAGGCTTTTATGAACAAGATTGGGTGGGGTCGGTCTATTGGTCACTATAGGTATACTAGCATGAATATGATAATCACCACCCATGCTAGTTTATATACAACTCAGAAAATGTATTACAAACATCCATACGCACACAAATATGGCATTAAAATCCTTTCAAGAAAATCCGCAATACCACAGACCACGGGCTACAGAGTTGAGAGTTTCAATAACCAGAAAATCTTTATTGATAGAGAGTTTGTTAATGCCAAGCAACAAACAAACAAAAAACAAACTTTTGCAATTCATAGCCTGAAGGCATTAGCAGATGATACTGACGTCATCGTATTTCAACCATCCCACTCGTATACAACGTATGCTGGACCACATGGAATGTGGTTGCTTTGGCTTGAGCTCACAATTATATCTCTAGCCAAGAGTTTTTCAGTTACCATATAGCACACACACATACACACGCAAAAAAGTAAAACAAATTTACCCTACTAGAGTTATTTTTCTCTCAATTTTTTTTCTCTCGCCGCTATAAATTTTATTTCTAGCATTTGCCTTCGACATTTTTCATTTTCAATTGAATTCGAAAACTAAATAAATGTTCACTCATTCTTTAAACAAGTCGCTGTGCTGAAACAATAGCTCCAGCTCAAGTAAAGAAAAAAAGCAGCCCTGGTTTGCCATTATAATAAAATAAAATAACAACAATAAAAACAAAACAAATTAAAAGCTTTTTGCCTCGAGCACTTGATGATGATGGTGAGGACTACCATTCGGGGCGTTTCAATAAGCCACCATGGCAATTGTTTTCATTATTTGGAACTGAAGCTGAACAAACAAATCGGGATATGGGTGATTTCGCAAATCGATGGATTTTTTAGGTCATTGAGTACAACACCATGTTTAGCATTCGAATGTGTGAATAGTGTAATTTTAGCTGCAAGCCAATCGTTTGAATTTCAAATTTTCACAATCCTTAAACACGACTGGGTTAAAATGAGATGGGATAAACCAATTTATGCTAATGCATTGTAGTGACCCATACTTTAATACGCTCGCTCTCTGTATCCGCAAAAACATCTGTCGACCAGGGTTGATAAAGTTGACATTTTTGTGCTTTTTTTGATACATTTCGACTGCCAAAAGCACCGTGGTACGACCGCGAGCCACTTGGTACTTTTTCATCACAATTATTCTATATAGAGTTATTCTGCCCTAAATGTGAACGTTATGAACGGATATTTTAGTTTTTATTACACGATCTCAACATTTTTGAGAGGAATATTGTCTACACCACATTCGTTCGCAAATATGGAACAGAGTATTATAAGAGAGTGTAAATATTTGAAAAGTAATAATGCATAGAGCCGGCACGTGGGTCGATTGGCTCACTTGGTAGAATTCTACAAAAAAATGGTAAATTTTTTATTGTTTTGTTGATTGGTAGAATTCTTGATTTTGGTAGATTTTGCAGTTGGAGATCTCCTCTCCAACTAAGACTTGCTAAAAAATTTTCTATAGAAATAAAATTTTGATAACATTTTTATGGAAATACAATTTTTACATAATTTTCTATATCAATAAATTTTTACAAAATTTTCCATAAAAATAAAATGTTGACAAAATTTTCTATAGACATAAAATGTTAACAAAATTTTCTATAGAAATAAAATTTTGACAAAATTTTCTGTAGAAATAAATTTTTGACAAAATTTTCTATAAAAAAATTTTTTTGGCAACATTTTCTATAAAAATAAAATTTTGACAAAATTTTCTATAGAAATAAAATTTTGACAAAATTTTCCATAAAATTAAAATTTTAACAAAATTTTCTATAGAAATAAAATTTGTTTTGTTTGTTATTGTTGGCTTCTCTTCAATCGTTATTGTTGTTTTTTTGATCTCAGCTTAAAGCCATGCATTGACTAAACTACAAGTGTAGCTTAACCAACAGAGGAAAAGTATGCTTGTCAAATTTATTTGGGCAAAGCCCTATAGACTGCAAGATGGTTGGATGTACAGCTGTTTCGGAATTACCACATTCCTCATCAGCATCCTCTACTTGCAGCAAAACTATCAACCAATTATCAGAATAAATTCGGGTAATTCACTCAACCCAACGTGAACTACACTTGAACCTCCCGAAAAAGGGTTTGATAGTCAACTACTGCCTAAACAAATTTGCCAGCATATCTCTTTTCCTTTGCCAAACTCAAATCATCGATTTGAATGTATTTGGCTGGGTTTGTTTTTGAGCGTGCTTCCTCTATCTTCATTCGTTTTGTTTGTTATTGTTGGCTTCTCTTCAATCGTTATTGTTGTTTTTTTGATCTCAGCTTAAAGCCATGCATTGACTAAACTACAAGTGTAGCTTAACCAACAGAGGAAAAGTATGCTTGCCAAATTTTGACAAAATTTTCCATGAAAATAAATTTTTGACACAATTTTCTATAGAAATAAAATTATGACAACATTTTCTATAGAAATAAAATTTTGACATAATTCTCTATAGAAATAAAATTTTTGATAAAATTTTCTATAGAAATAAAATTTTGACAAAATTTTCTATATAAATAAAATTTAACAAAATTTTCAGTAGAAATAAATTTTTGACAAAATTTTCTATAGAAATAAAATTTTGACAAAATTTCCTATAAAAAAAAAATTTTGACACAATTTACTATAGAAAAAAATTTTGAAAAAATTTTCTATATAAATAAATTTTAACAAAATTTTCCATAAAAATAAAATTTTGACAACATTTTCTATAGAAATTTTAACAAAATTTTCAGAAGAAATAAATTTTTGACAAAATTTTCTATAGAAAAAAAATTTTGACAAAATTTTCAATAGAAATAAAATTTTGAAAAAATAAATTTTAACAAAATTTTCCATAAAAATACAATTTTGACAAAATTTTCTATAGAAATAAAATTTGGCAAAATTTTCTACAGAAATAAAATTTTGACAAAATTTTCTATAGAAATACAATTTTAACACAATTTTCTATAGAAATAAAATGTTAACACAATTTTCTATAGAAATAAAATTTTGACAAAATTTTCTGTAGAAATAAATTTTTGACAAAATTTTAACAAAATTTTCCATAAAATTAAAATTTTGACAAAATTTTCTATAGAAATAAAATTTTGACAAAATTTTTAAAAAATATAAAATTTTGATTAATAAATATAAAATTTTGACAATTTTCCATAAAAATAAAATATTGACTAAATTTTCTATAGAAATAAAATTTTGACAAAATTTTCCATAAAAATAAATTTTTACAAAATTTTGTATAGAAATAAAATTTTGACACAATTTTCTATAGAAATAAAATTTTGACAGAATTTTCTATATAAATAAATTTTAACAAAATTTTCAGTAGAAATAAATTTTTGACAAAATTTTCTATAGAAATAAAATTTTGACAAAATTTTCTATAGAAATAAAATGTTGACAAAATTTTCTATAGAAATAAAATTTTTACAAAATTTTCTATAGAAATAAAATTTTGACAAAATTTTCTATAGAAATAAAATTTTGACAAAGTTTTCTATATAAACAAGGTTTTGACAAAATTTTCCATAAAAATAAAATTTTGACAAAATTTTCTATAGAAATAAAATTTGGCGAAATTTTCTATATAAATAAATTTTAACAAAATTTTCAGTAGAAATAAATTTTTGACAAAATTTTCTATAGAAATAAAATTTGGCGAAATTTTCTACAGAAATAAAATTTTGACAAAATTTTCTATAGAAATACAATTTTAACACAATTTTCTACAGAAATAAAATATTGACAAAATTTTCTATAGAAATAAAATTTTGACAAAATATTCTATAGGAATACAATTTTTACAAAATTTTCTATAGAAATAAAATGTTTACAAAATTTTCTATAGAAATAAAATGTTAACACAATTTTCTATAGAAATAATATTTTGACAAAATTTTCTGTAGAAATAAATTTTTGACAAAATTTTCTATATAAATAAAGTTTTGACAAAATTTTCTATATAAATAAAATTTTGACAAAATTTTCTATAGAAATAAAATTTTGACGCAATTTTCTATAGAAATAAAATTTTGACAAAATTTTCTGTAGAAATAAAATTTTGACAAAATTTTCTGTAGAAATAAATTTTTGACAAAATTTTCTATAGAATAAAATTTTGACAAAATTTTCTATAAAAATAAAATTTTGACAAAATTTTCTATAGAAATAAAATTTTGACAAAATTTCGATAGAAATAAAATTTTGACAAAATTTTCCATAGAAATAAAATTTTGAAAAAAATTTCTATAGAAATAAAATTTTGACAAAATTTTCTATAGAAATAAAATTTTGACAAAATTTTCTATAAAATAAAATTTTGACAAAATTTTCTATAGAAATAAAATTTTGACAAAATAAATTTTTTTTAGAAAATCTATAAAATTGTCACAATCGGTCTATATTTAATTATACGTATGCTTTTACACTAGTCTTTAATTGTGATATTATGTAATTTTAGCACCTTGTGGCTTCGAAAAGTACAGTTTCAATACATTTTTAGTACTTTTTCGTCAACATCATTTTTCATCCCTGCTGTCGACAATCTCAACATCCATGCCTGCCAGTAGCAAATTATGAAGACAATGGGGAATAATTTCACGGAACAAACAATGCATGCTTATCGCTCAATATCTTGGTATAAACTTCGTTACTTGTGGTTCGTGGTCTTTAACCCTTTGGCAGATGCGTTGGTTTATTTGATTCGTCCATAAATTGGAAACAATTTTACTGAGTTTTTATGCTTTATAAATAGAATTTTTTTATCATCTGTTACGTTTGTGATACAAATGAGAGTGATTGAGTATAACTCAAAATAGAGAGTAGACTGCAGTAGTGTTGCCAAATTGGAGGTATTCGGCGCCAAAATTGCAAAATAAAAAATGCTAAAAAAATAAAATAAAATGTTGAAAAACGTCTGCTATTTGCAAATGCTTTGTTCTCAAGATGCAAAAAGACAACAAATTTAAAGACAATTTCTTTAATTTGGAAGAATTTTTCACAATTATTAAAGACAAATTTTAAGATATCAATTTTTTATTAGAATCACTCAATTATAAGGAAAAACAAGTATATACAGTAGTAAGTTCGCCGGTACGAATCTTAAATACCCACCACCATGAATCAACTATAATAGTTTCTCCGAAAATTTCAGGGGGGTTTGATGACAGATATTTTCCCAAGAAGTTCAGTTCAATCAGTACGCTTCTCACAAATAAATGTAAAGATTTTACCTATGAAGACTAGATCAGATTCTAAATTTATAAGAACCATTTTTTGTTTGAGTTTTAAAGGAATCATAAACATCTCTTTTAAGTGTGCAAGAAAATGATGAAATAAAGCCATGATTTGAAATCTAAAATCTGTAGACATTCATCCCAATTATTTAAATGATTACGAGAAGTAAAATCTGGAAATTTTGCATTAAGTTTGGACCGATAAAACTAAATCAAATACACTTTGTTATGGGTCCAAAATTCCAGTATATTTTTAATTTGTGGCAAATCGGATAAAAACTACGGATTCTAGAAGCCTAAGAAGTAAAATCGGGAGTTCGGTGTAACGGGGCTATACCAAAACATGGAAGTATACACACAGTAATCAGCACATTTAATTGTAGTTCTAGAATCTAGACCCCAAATCGGAGGGCCGGTTTATAAGGGGGCTATATCAAAAACTGTACCGATACTCAATATATTCGGTACACCTCTTTATGGCCCTTGAATACTTCTAGATTTCCAATTTCAGGCAAATTTGATAAAAACTACGGATTCTAGAAGCCCAAGAAGTAAATCTGGGGATCGGTCTATATGGGGGCTATATCGAAACATGGTCCGATAATCACCATTTTCGGCACATCTCTTTAATTTCCTAGAATACCTCTAGATTTCCAATTTCAGGCAAATTGGGTAAAAACTACGGATTCTAGAAGCCCAAGAAGTAAAATCGGGAGATCGGTCTATATGTTGGCTATATCAAAACATGGACGGGTACTCACCATTTTCAACACACCTCTTTATGGTCCTAAAATACCTCTAGATTTTAATTTCAAGCAAATTGGGTAAAAACTACGGATTCTAGAAGCCTAAGAAGTAAAATCAGTAGATCGGTCTATATGGGGGCTATATCAAAACATCGACCGGTACTCACCATTTTCGGCACATCTCTTTATTTTCTTAGAATACCTCTAGATTTCAAATTTCAGGTAAATTTGATTAAAACTACGGATTCTAGAAGCCCATGAAGTAAAATAGGGAGATCGGTCTATATGGGGGCTATATCAAAACATGGACTGATACTCACCAATTTCGGCACACCTGTTTAAGGTCCTATAATACCTCTAGATTTCCGATTTGAGGCAACTTGGGTAAAAATTACGAATTCTAGAAGACCATGAAGTAAAATCGGGAGATCGGTCTATATGGGGGCTATATCAGAACATCGACCGGTACTCACCATTTTCGACACACATCTTTAAGATCCTAGAATACCTCTAGATTTCCGATTAGAGGCAACTTGGGTAAAAATTACGGATTCTAGAAGACCAAGAAGTAAAATCGGGAGATCGGACTATATGGAAGCTATATCAAAACATGGACTGATACTCACCAATTTCGGTACACCTGTTTAAGGTCCTATAATACCCCTAGATTTCCGATTTGAGGCAACTTGGGTAAAAATTACGGATTCTAGAAAACCAAGAAGTAAAATCGGGAGATCCGTCTATATGGTGGATATATAAAAACATGGACCGGTACCCGCCATTTTCGGCACATCTCTTTATTTTCTTAGAATACCTCTAGATTTCAAATTTCAGGTAGATTTGATTAAAACTACGGATTCTAGAAGCCCAAGAAATAAAATCGGGAGATCGGTCTATTTGGAGGCTATATCAAAACATTGACCCCTTTTTCGGCACACCTCTTTATGATCATAGATTTCCAATTTCAGGCAAATCGGACAGAAAATACACTTTCTAGACGCCCAAGAAGCAAAATCGGGAAATCGGTTCATATGGGGGCTATACCAAAACATGGACCGATAGGCACCATTTTCGGTATACTTTTTAATGGTCCTAAAATACCTCTAGATTTCCAATTTCATGCAAATTGGATAAAAACTACAGTTTTTATAAGTCCAAGACTCCAAATCCGGAGGTCGGTTTATATGGGGACTATGCCAAAACTTGGACCGATATAGCCCATCTTCGAACTTGAACTGTCTGCAAACAAAAGACGAATTTGAGCCAAATTTCAGCCTTATTGAAGGCTGTAGCGTGATTACAAACGGAATGGCAAACTTATTATACCCCCCGTCACTATTCTATGGTGGTGGGTATAAAAAACGACTTTATAGAAAAGTTCATTGTCTTTCGGACAATGAAAAAAACTTTATATCAGAGAAATGCGTCTTCTATGCTAAGTAAAAAACTCATTCGTACTTTGAAGACATGAAATCTTTGGTCTCACTACAACATTTTTTTCGGTGTATGCAATACTTTTTGTGGGAGAACAAGACGTAATCCCTTTTCGTTTGGAAGCTTGAGTTATTTCAACAGATAAATTTTGCTAGATTGAAAGCTTTATTTTAGGTTAAGCATAATGTTAACCTGCTATTTCAGGCTCACTTAGACTATTCAGTCTATTGTGAGGCCACAGTGACGTACTCTCTTGTTATTAAGTGTTGCCCGATTCCATGGTTAGGAGAATGACAATATCGATATTGTTAAAAAAAATTCAACTTAATGGTGGAGAGTACGCGGTCCATTGCAGCATAACCTCAAACATTTCTTATGTCATTTCCACAATTCCCTTTTGTGCAGTTCGCATTACAAAAACAAATCTCCATTTACAATAAATTGTGGACTGCTGTATACTCTGCAGGCTTTTGTTCTTTGCGAAAGCATGCCAACAAACAATGGAAGGATTGGTGTTGAACATTAAGCGGTTTCATGGGAATAACTGGCTACCAATAAAAAAAAGATGGTGTCCATCAACCGCGGATTTCCACCTCAAGACGGACAATAACCAATCCCTAAAGAGAGATTGGATATGATGGATTGATGATATGGACACTTTCCCGTTCAAGGATTTTGAAGGGTATATGATGGTGGCAATCGAAACTCAATTCTGAAGCAATGGCAGCAATAAAGAGCTTGAACGGTTTTTCGAAAACTTTTCGGGGTTTTTTCGTTTACAATAACCACAAACAAGTGGGATGAAAGAAAGAATTTAAAAAAATTGTCTTCTTTTGTTTTTTTTTTTTTTTGGTAAATGCTTCGTAGAAGCTTTAACATCATTCATTGATGGCAGTGACAAATGTTACTTTACGTGACTGCACAAGCATAGTGACAGCAGCAGATTGTTTTGTTTGTAATCCTTGCATTACGTTGCCCAACTCCACACAAACCCAGCATGGCAATTCATAAATTAATAACTTTGTTATAAAACTTTCTTTTCGCAAAGTTTATCCTGGGGAATAAGGAAGCACCACAAAACAGATGTTGATGTGAAGTGGACATCGAGTAGGTTGTTAATTTTCAATTGATCTAAAGACACTAAATGATTAGTTTTTGTAGAGAGTTGATTTAGTTGAATGGATGTGAAATTCAATCAAAATTCTTACCCTATATTTGTTGCATTAGTTTTAAGGAAATATTGGTCAGATATGCACTATTTTGACGCATTTCCGGCAATTCCGACCGTTTTCAGACGATCCACACTTTGGTGTTGTTAGTGCCTCAGGAGCAAAAGTCCAAGGAATTGATATTTTAGTGGCAGTTGTATGATAAAAAAAAAAAAAAACAAGTATACACCACCACAATGAATCAAATATAATAGTTTCCGACGAAAATTCTTAGTCGTAGCGGGCTACTTGATAATATATCGAATTTCAGGAGGTTTGATGACAGACATTCTCCTAAGCAGATCAATTCAACCAGTACGCTTCCCGAGAAGAAATTTAAAGATTCTACCTACGATGACTAGATCAGATGTTTAAGTACCATTTTTGGTTGTGTTTTTGGGGATTCATATCTCATGTAAGTGTGGAAGAAATATGATGACATGACGCATTGATTTGGACCTATAAAAGCTAACACCGATACAGGTTTTGTGGCCATTATATATACAATTTCAGACAAATCCGATTAAATCCTATAGTTTCTACAAACTCAAGAAGTAAAATCGGGAGATCGGTCTATATGGGGGCTATACCACATTTTCGCCGCACCTATTTATGGTCCTAAAATACCTCTAGAATTTCAATTTCAGGCAAATTGGATAAAAACTACACTGAAAAAAAGCATGCTCTTTTCCAAAGATTTTGTCTTTACTTTAAAAATTTTGGTATAGATTCCGAGCCAAAGAAGCAGAGTATACAAATAACCATACTTTTAAGACACAATTCTCTTTTAAGTTTCTGATTTGTGTTCTTGCTTCTAGGAAGCAAATTTGAGTTTTTTTTCCCCGGTCTAACAAAGAAAAACACATTTTTTTTGTAAAATTCGTTTTTATTATTCAACATAGTTCCCTACAAGAACAATACAACGATTATAACGACCTTCCAATTTTTTGATACCATTTTGGTAGTACTCCTTCCGTTTTGCCTCAAAATATGCCTCAGTTTCGGCGATCACCTCTTCATTGCAGCCAAATTTTTCCCTGAGAGCATCCTTTTGAGGTCGGAGAACAAGAAAAAGTCGCTGGGGGCCAGATCTAGAGAATACGGTGGGTAGGGAAGCAATTCGAAGCCCAATTCATGAATTTTTGCCATCGTTCTCAATGACTTGTTCGTTGTCTTGGTGGAACAACACTTTTTATACCCTCCACCATAGGATGGGGGGTATATTAACTTTGTCATTCCGTTTGTAACACATCCAAATATTGGTCTAAGACCCCATAAAGTATATATATTCTGGGTCGTGGTAAAATCCTGAGTCGATCTGAGCATGTCCGTCTGTCGGACTCCCAAATTTGGCTTGCGAATCCTCTAAGAGAAGCAAATTTCATCCGATCCGGCTGAAATTTGGTGCATGGTGTTAGTATATGGTCTCTAACAACCATGCAAAAATTGGTCCACATCGGTCCATAATTATATATAGCCCCCATATAAACCGATCCCCCGATTTGGCTTGCGGAGCCTCTAAGAGAAGCAAATTTCATCCGATCCGGCTGAAATTTGTTACATGGTGTTAATATATGGTCTCTAATGACCATGCAAAAATTGGTCCAAATCGGTCCATAATTATATATAGGTCCTTGTTGAGCCTATAAGCTTTTTTATAGGCTTTTTTAAAAATCCAAAAAATGAAACCAATTTTTTTACAATACTTGATCACAATCGATCACTTTATTGCGACGACAAAAATCAATATAAAAGCTAGCAATCTCTCTACGCAAAAAAGAAGTTACAAAAAACATCATTATTATTTCTCATTATCTCTTTAGGCTGAACCGCTAGAATTCTGGCATGCAAATTTTATGACCCTTTGCGTGTTGTTGTTGTTAAGAAAAAATGCAAGTGCATTGCAAGGGTAAACATTCGTGTGTTACATACATATTTTTGCAAGAGAGACGTTTGTATGTTTCGCAATGCTATGCTGCTGAGAATGCTGCTACTGAGTTTCGTCTGCTTGCACAATGGGTTGGCCTGAACATCCTCCCCCCGTTGGAATGCTGTGCATTGCAACAAAGTTGTCATCAATGGGTAACAGTGCCAATTTCGTTACAGATCTTCGAATTATGCCATTAAGAGTTTTTATTAGCGCTACACGAACTACACCATCTCCTCCAGATACCACATCCACCACTCGACCTAAAAGCCATTTTAGTGGCGGTAAGTTGTCCTCTTTTATAAGAACCATGTTTCCAATAGAAATATTTTTTTGATTTGATATCCACTTTGTCCGTTCTTGCAGTAATGCTAGATATGAGGAACTCCATTTCTTCCAAAATATCTGTTGCATATAACATACTCTTTGCCACCTGGTCAATCGACAGACATTCAAGTCAGTTACATCAGGTTCCGAAAATGTGATAAGTGGGGCTCCTACTAAAAAGTGTCCAGGTGTCAGCACTTCCAAATCGTTAGGGTCCTCAGAAATTTGGCACAATGGCCTGGAATTTAATACGGCGCATATCTCGCATGCTAGAGTTCGCAATTCATCAAATGTGAGCACAGTTTGGCCCACTGTGCGGTAAAAGTGATATTTGGCTGATTTTACGGCAGCCTCCCAAAGGCCGCCGAAATGCGGCGATCTTGGTGGAATAAACTTCCAATTAATTTCATCAGCTAGACATTGTTTTTCGATTTCCTTAATGTTGTTTTGCTCGAAGAATAGTTGTCGAAGTTCTTTCAATTCATTTTTGGCCCCCACAAAATTAGTGGCATTATCTGACCATATAGTTTTTGGTTTGCCTCTAATTGATATAAACCGCCTTAACGAAGCTAAGAATGATGAGGTGGATAAATCGGCTACCACCTCCATATGTGTCGCCTTTGTTGAAAAACATATAAATATGCAGATGTAGCATTTCAAAGGTGACCGATTTCTTATCCCGGACTTGTAATAAAAAGGCCCACAAAAATCAATGCCTGTCACGAAGAAAGCTCTTGATGGCTGGACTCTGTCATGGGGCAAACTGCCCATTACATGCTCTGTAATTTTGGGCTTAAGGCGAAAACATTTGATGCACTTACTAGCGATAATACTAATGGTTTTTCTGCCTCCTAAAGGCCAATATTGTTGGCGTATATTTGCTAAAAGACATTGCGGTCCTGCGTGCAATAATTTTTCATGGTAGTACATTACCATAGAAGTTGTTAGTGGGTGCTGTTTGGGAACAATTATAGGGTGTTGAGCATCGAAGTTAAGATACGAATTTTGCAAACGTCCGCCAACTCTAATTAAACCGTCAGAATCCATAAACGGCGCAAGTGAATACAATTTACTAGATGGGGGAACATTTTTATTAGATTTTAATGCTTTATATTCAGCCGCAAAGTTGACTAATTGAATATTTCGAAATAAAATTTTAGTTCCCATTTTTAATTCATAATCAGTTAAATTTGTAGAAGATTTGAGTTTTACGATATTTATAAAACGAAATACGTATACAAAAATTCGTTGAATTTTATGGAATGAGTTATGAAATTTACAAGTCATAGCAAAATCTCTCATTGTCGAAGAAATTAGGGCGGCACGACGACGCTCAGGCAAATCTGAGATAAAATTTGTTATCTTTGGCCAGTGTTCCACACTTTTGTTCAAGAAAGCAGGCCCGTTTTTCCATAACTCACAATTCACAAGCTCTTCTGGGCTAGATCCTCTGGATAAAATATCCGCTGGATTTTGAGCGGTTGGTACATGATGCCACGACATTGTTTGTGTTAGGGTTTGAATTCGACTTACTCTGTTGCTTACAAATACGTTATAGTTTGACGACTCATCTCGCAGCCACGACAAAACCACCATAGAATCGGACCAGCAGTGACATTCGTATTTGTTGCCGATTACACCCGAAACCTCATCCAAAATCTCTGCTAGAAGTAATGCTGCTGATAGTTCCAACTTTGGTACTGTTAAAACCTTTAACGGAGCCACTCTAGATTTGGAGCAGAGCAAACTCACTCGAACTTCCCCTTTATACTCTGATCTAATGTAAATACAAACTCCATAAGCAGAGAGACTAGCGTCACAAAAAGCATGTATTTGTACCGTCGAATCTGGAAGTAGTAGAAATCGTGGAAATTCAAATAAATGGACAAGCGAAAATTTTGAAATATATTTCAACCATGCACAATGTAAATCTTGGGGTAAACTTTCGTCCCAATCCAGCTTACGCTTCCATAAACTTTGCATGAAAATTTTTGCCTTTGTAGTTACAGGCCCAATAAGGCCAAGAGGATCATACAAGCGGGCTATTGATGACAAGACAGTACGTTTGGAGATATTCTTTGATTCCATAACATGCGCAAGGGAAAAAAGAAATTTGTCCAATTTGGATCCCATACGAGACCAAGCGTCTTAGTTACATCTGTGCCATCGTGGAATTGCAAAAATGTTTCTCGATCACTTTGGCAAACGTCTTGCAAAACCGTTTCATCATTGGAAATCCACTTACGTATTTGTAAGTTTCCACGTTTCAAGAGAGCAGTGACTTCTCTTCTAATTTTGACCACTTCATCAATAGAATCACCTCCAGAAATTAAATCATCGACATAGAAATCCCTAGTAACCACAGTGGCACCAATAGGATACGATTCTCTTTCGTCATACGATAATTGGTGCATTGCCCGAATGGCTAGAAAAGCGGCTGGTTTGGTGCCGTAAGTCACTGTATTTAGTTTATAAATTTTGATTTCTTCATCAGAACTATTCCTCCATAATATACACTGAAGATAGTCGTCAGGCGAGTTAATGCGAATACAGCGATACATTTTGCAAATGTCACCACATAATGCAATTTTAAAAAATCGAAATCGTAATAATGTATCAAACAATTTGGCTTGAATGGTAGGGCCCGAATGTAACGTGTCGTTTAGAGAGAGGCCTGTTGTGGTTTTTGCAGACCCGTCAAATACCACTCTGAGTTTAGTGCTAGTACTCTCTTCTTTGTGGACACAGTGATGAGGGAGAAAACAGGTTTTGATATGCTTTGGGATATCTGTAACGAGAGTCATATGTTTAAGTTCGGCATACTCACTCATAAAGTCAACGTATTTCTTCTTTACAGCTGGCAACTTGTTTAGCTTTCTCTCAAGATTTAAAAAACGACGGAGAGCACAAGAGTATGAATCACCTAGCTCATTGAAGTTTAATTTTCTCGGCAACGAAACAGAGTATTCTCCAGAGGGCAATCGAATTGTATTTTTAATAAAATGTTGTTCACAATATGCATCGTCCGAATTGGGATGTGAATTGCTTCCATAATTTTGCTCAACTTCCCAGAAAATTTTCATAATATGAGCCAATGATTGGGTTTCGCCTTTCGAAAGGCCCTTTGACGATGCGGCCAGTGAACATCCGTTTGATTTAGATACGCATCCACCAGATACAACCCATCCTAGACGAGTTTTTTGAAAGATTGTCGAGTTATTTTTGCAACGAATTTGACCCACACTCATGAGGTCAAAAAATAGACCAGCACCAATAAGAAGGTCTATTCGGCCCCTTTCATAAAAATTTGCGTCCGCTAACTTGATATTATTAGGGATCTCAAAGGTACTTACATCGATATCTCGATTTGGTTGATACTCTGTTATAGAAGGTATGATGACAGCAACAAAAGAGACACAGTAGTCACTGTGACAAGATTTTATCAAAACTTCTGTGGTCTTGTCGGCTGTGATATTGCCTTCACCAATACCTGATATTGCGATGTTTGCATTTTTCATATTTAGCTGTGCTTGATTCACAAAGCGTGTTGTCATAAAATTGAGTTGTGAAGCTGAATCTAAAATAGCACGGCAAGGTACAAAATTGCCATATTTGTTTTTCACCAAAACGATAGCTGTGGCCAATAGAATATTTGAACCATCATTAAATTCTATATTTGAAGGTGATGGATTCAACGAAACGAGCGAAGATTGAGACGTCACTTGATTTGGTTGCGAGAGAGGTGGTGATAATTGTGAGGTTGTTGGCTGTTGGGGTGGCATGTTGTCTATTTGGCTGGTGGTAGTTTGGGAGCCCAAATTATTTTCGATATGGAGTAATGAGTGGTGTTTCATGTGGCATGTACGACATGGTCCGAATTTGCATTTCTGTAGCCTGTGGCCTTTTCTCAAACAATTAAGGCACAAGTTCAACCTTTTGACTTCTTTGAAGCGTAATGTTGGGTGTAGATTTGTAAATCTTGAACAACTTGAAATATAATGATCATCAGTTTCACAATAAGTACAAAAAACCGATTTAGAGCCCGAAGCTATTAAAACATTTCGACCATGCATGGGAGGTTTCTTATTCGAATGCTGATTTGATGCTGTAGATTTCATGGAACTTTCGAGATTCTCAAGCATTCGAGATCTTCGCTCTAGAAAAGAAGCCATAGAGTTCCAAGTCGGTAATTTGTCGTTTTGTAACCCTTCCTCCCATTTAGTCTGCGTTTGATGATCAAGTTTTGATACGACAATATTTATAAGCAAGCCATCAGCCAATTGCTCCTTAGTGCATACGGTTTCAAGAGCTCGAACATGAGCATTAAGTTTATCGCTCAGCTGGCGAAGACTTACTGCAGACCCTTTATCAGCTATCTTGAGACCAAAAATATCCTTAATATGACTCTGAAAAAGAAGCAACTTATTATCAAAGCGATTTTTGAGTAATTCAAGGGCCTTATTGTAATTAGAATCAATCGGCTCTAGAGACGATATGGTATCCAACGCAGCTCCTACTAATAGTGAACGTAAATGTTGAAACTTCTCTATATTGGTCAGGTCCAGATCGTTATCAATGACAGTGGTAAACATGGAGAAAAAATTTGGCCAATCCGTATACGAACCATTAAAAGCGGTAATTTTCAATTCTGGTAATCTAGTTTTACGTATGGTTCTGGGTTCTTCCATAGAAAACTGACGAAATGTCGATGATTGGGGACAAATTCGAGCATGGTTACTGCCATCAATTTTTCGCTTTAACTTAGCCTTTACCTCAAAATATGACGACATAAAATTTGATCGGATACTTTTATCTAAATTGTCACCATGAGCTTCTTCCAAGGTTGATATGGAGCCTTCGAAACTGGCGTTTAAACTTTCGATGTAGTCAAGGCGAACGGAGAGATCGGCTTCATTCAAAGATTGTAGTTCCTCGTTGGTTAAACGCTTGTTAATTTTATCCAGTTGCTTACCAATCAAGTCAACCTTTTTGAAACATTGCGAAAAATCGGAGCCCTCATGGTTGGAATTATTCACTGCTGATGATGATGATGATGTGTTGTTATCAGGCATTTTTTTTTTCAAATTTATTTGGCGAAACTTCCAAAATTCTTTGGTAATTACGCAACAGATTATGCGGTAATTTTTTTTTGTTGAACAAGTTTATATTTTTTGGCTTTAAATCCAACAAAATAAATTTATTTTAACACCCGAATTGGTATTAAAAATAACGAAAATACGTGATTTCTAGTGATCACGTCGGGGTCACCAAATGTTGAGCCTATAAGCTTTTTTATAGGCTTTTTTAAAAATCCAAAAAATGAAACCAATTTTTTTACAATACTTGATCACAATCGATCACTTTATTGCGACGACAAAAATCAATATAAAAGCTAGCAATCTCTCTACGCAAAAAAGAAGTTACAAAAAACATCATTATTATTTCTCATTATCTCTTTAGGCTGAACCGCTAGAATTCGGGCATGCAAATTTTATGACCCTTTGCGTGTTGTTGTTGTTAAGAAAAAATGCAAGTGCATTGCAAGGGTAAACATTCGTGTGTTACATACATATTTTTGCAAGAGAGACGTTTGTATGTTTCGCAATGCTATGCTGCTGAGAATGCTGCTACTGAGTTTCGTCTGCTTGCACAATGGGTTGGCCTGAACAGTCCTATATAAACTAGAGGTATGCACGTGAGTAATATTTTATTCCCGCACACTCACGACGGAAAATCTTGCTCATGCACACTCACGCAAGATATTGTTTGGTAGGACTCACGCACACTCACGAAAAGAAAATTTGTACTCACGCACACTGACGCACGAAAATACCGTGACTCACGAAAAATACGGTGACTTACGAAAAATATCGTGACTCACGAAAAGTGGCGTGACTCACGAACAATTTTTTTGAGTAATTTACCTTAGCGACGTGTCTTAAAACATGAGCATTATTAAAATCGAGAGTGTTATTACACTCTTAACATCCCAGTTGTCACTAAAATTGTAAATGAACTTAAGTCTTAAGCGCTTTATGTTGGTGAGCGTAAATCTTTACTCGCGCACACTCACGAAGACAATACTTTCGTGACTCACGCTCACGCACGACATTTTGGTTTGTTAATCACGCTCACGCACACTCACGTCGTTGCCATGAGCGTGACTCGCGACTCATGCGTGAGTCACGAAAATGTTCGTGAGCCCCCATATAAACCTTTTTGACCTCCGGTGCCTTGGAGGAGCCAATTTCATCCGAGTCAGTTAAAACTTGGTACATTGTGCTCAGGGTTGGCCTGTCACAAACTGTGACTTTTGCGACATACATTTGCGACAGGATAATACGTATGTCACAAAAGTCGTAAACCTACTGTAGGTTAGGTTAGGTTAGGTTATGTGGCAGCCCGATGTATCAGGCTCACTTAGACTATTCAGTCCATTGTGATACCACAGTGGTGAACTTCTCTCTTATCACTGAGTGCTGCCCGATTCCATGTTAAGCTCAATGACAAGGGACCTCCTTTTTATAGCCGAGTCCGAACGGCGTTCCACATTCCAGTGAAACCACTTAGAGAAGCTTTGAAACCCTCAGAAATGTCACCAGCATTACTGAGGTGGGATAATCCACCGCTGAAAAACTTTTTGGTGTTCGGTCGTAGCAGGAATCGAACCCACGATCTTGTGTATGCAAGGCGGGCATGCTAACCATTGCACCACGGTGGCTCCCTCCTACTGTAGAAAACATAATTTTGAATAGAAGAAATCCTGGACATTTTTTAATTTAGCTTGACAGCATTCGCTGTTAGTTTCTGCAAAAATTTGTGAAAGTTTTCCCACGGTCAAGCCTATTTTCTTAGGTGGTATCGAAATTCCCGTTGGGGAGTGTGCAAAATAAAGGGTGATTCTTTTGAGGTTAGGATTTTCATGCATTAGTATTTGACAGATCACGTGGGATTTCAGACATGGTGTCAAAGAGAAAGATGCTCAGTATGCTTTGACATTTCATCATGAATAGCCGAACGATCTGCCACAACGTCGAATTTTCAGAGAATGGGCCCTAGGAAAGTTGGCAGAAAATCCGCTTTTTTATCGACAAATTTTGTTCAGCGATGAGGCTCATTTCTGGTTGAATGGCTACGTAAATAAGCAAAATTGCCGCATTTGGAGTGAAGAGCAACCAGAAGCCGTTCAAGAACTGCCCATGCATCCCGAAAAATGCACTGTTTGGTGTGGTTTGTACGCTGGTGGAATCATTGGACCGTATTTTTTCAAAGATGCTGTTGGACGCAACGTTACGGTGAATGGCGATCGCTATCGTTCGATGCTAACAAACTTTTTGTTGCCAAAAATGGAAGAACTGAACTTGGTTGACATGTGGTTTCAACAAGATGGCGCTACATGCCACACAGCTCGCGATTCTATGGCCATTTTGAGGGAAAACTTCGGAGAACAATTCATCTCAAGAAATGGACCGGTAAGTTGGCCACCAAGATCATGCGATTTGACGCCTTTAGACTATTTTTTGTGGGGCTACGTCAAGTCTAAAGTCTACAGAAATAAGCCAGCAACTATTCCAGCTTTGGAAGACAACATTTCCGAAGAAATTCGGGCTATTCCGGCCGAAATGCTCGAAAAAGTTGCCCAAAATTGGACTTTCCGAATGGACCACCTAAGACGCAGCCGCGGTCAACATTTAAATGAAATTATCTTCAAAAAGTAAATGTCATGGACCAATCTAACGTTTCAAATAAAGAACCGATGAGATTTTGCAAATTTTATGCGTTTTTTTTTAAAAAAAAGTTATCAAGCTCTTAACAAATCACCCTTTACATTGGGGTTATATTGGACAGGAGACTGAACTTAAAGCAAAGAAAGGACGAGAAAATCCACGGTTATCCTGTACTCGTGCAAAAGGCAATAGGGAAAACGTGGGGACTAAAACCTTCTCTTCGCACATACCATCGTCTTGGATATCATCGAATTTGCTGCCTAGCTGACGCGACTAAAGTATTTTGAATTTGCGACTTTTGTTAATTTTTCTACATTTACGACACGTATGTGACGTTTACGACGTTTACAACTTTGCGACAGTCGCAAACCTAAAAAAGTTTGATACAGACCATCTTTGATTGTGCTAGTATATGGCCGTTAACAACCATGTCTAACTAGGTTCATATCGGTCTATAGTTATATATAGCCATCAGATAAATCGATCCCCAATCACACAAAAATTGGTCCATATCAAGTTCATAATTGTCTATAGCCCCCATATAAGCGACCCTCATATTTCAATTCTGGCTCTCTACGTATTGTCTAATACATATCAAGTGTGGACTAACTCACAATTTAGAAAACGATGTTAAGAAGTTTTAAGATACCACAACCCAAGTAATTCGATTGTCGATGACAGTCTTTCGTAGAAGTTTCTACGCAGTCCATGGTGGAGTGTACATAAGATTCGGCCTGGCCGAACTTACGGCCGTATATACTTGTTTCTTCTTCATATGGGGCCGCTCCAATAACGCCATATAATAGTCACTGTTGATGGTTTTTCCCTTCTCAAGATAATCGATAAAAATTATTGCACGCGCATCCCAAAAAACAGAGGCCATTACTTTGCTAGCGGACTTTTGACAATCGACACTCAGCCGACTGTCGATTGGACTCAGGATTGTAGTGATGGAGCCATGTTTCATCTATTGTCACATATTACGAGTTAACAGCTGTAAACACCGCTCAGAATCATCAACACGTTGTTGTTTTTGGTCAAATGTGAGCTCGCGCTGCACCCGTTTTGCACAGGGCTTCCAATACGTTCCTTTGATATCTTTAAGGCCTCTGCTATCTCGATCAACTTCATTTTACGGTCATTCAAAATCATTTTGTGGATTTTTTGATGTTTTCGTCGGTTCACCACCTCTTTCGGGTGTCCACTGCGTTCACCGTCCTCCGTGCTCATTTCACCACGCTTGAATTTTGCATACTAATAAATTATTGTTGATTTCCCTAGGGCAGAGTCTGGAAATTCATTATCAAGCCAATTTTTTGCTTCCACCGTTTTTTTCCCCTTCAGAAAACAGTATTTTATCAAAACACGAAATTCCTTTTTTCCATTTTTTTCACAATAACAATAGTTGCTTCGCAAAAGACGCTCTCTTTCACAAACTAATTGACTAACAGACGTAAAATTTGGACACGAATCATTTGAAGGTTGGTACTATATAAAAATAATATGCATTTAATACTAGCGATGCCATCTATGTGTCAGACCGGGGACTTAGCAGCCAACCTGTTAAATGGGACCTTTAAATGCCAATTTATATTTGAAAGTGGATAAATTTTATACTATATCGCAGAATTCGGTAAATGAAATGTGTATCCTAAGTTGATTTTATAGATTCTAAATTTAAAACTAGATATTATTCTAATAACTGTCTTTATCTTGAAGAAGCTGCATCTCTGGCTCGGAATCAATATCAAAATCTTTAAGATCAAGGTTAAATTCAAACCAATATAAACTTTTCAACTTTTTTATTTTATATAAAATTCGTCTTTTATATTGTCATCATTATCTTAACTTCTACAGTATTGCAAACGAAAATATTGCACAAAAATCGAGAGAACATAGAAATTAAGTTTTCATACAAATAAATAAAAATTTACCCTCTTTATATACAAGAAAAATAAAATATTACAAAACAAACGTATATGGAATTTGCCCACATCCAGGAATCGTCATCAATGTTATGTAAAAAAAGCATAAAATTAAACCCAAAAACATAATGGATACAAAAAATCCAAAGGACGTTAAGATGTTTAACTTACTCTTGCCGTTTGTAATTATCAACATGGCTTGCAAATGATGGCATGATGTTGTACTAACAAATGTTGTAAACTTTTCGAGAGCAAATTTTCTTATGACCCAATTAAATTAGTAACATAAGGTCATACATACATATATGAGTGTAAAATAGGCTACACTTGTGTGTGTGTGTGTGCTTGTATGTCCATGTGTGTTTATTGAAATATTTTCTGAATAAATTAATTGAGACAAGCGTTTATGATAATTTGTTATGGAATGATTATATTCGTTCATGGTATAATAATTATTACTAATTTATTTTTAAATGAGAATCAATTTGTCAAATTACAAAGAAAGCAAATTCAATTGATAATGGTTGCCAGAAGCTAATATCATGCATTTATTATGGCTATCTTTTGTAGCTTTCGTATGATGTTATTAATTCAATAATAGTATGAGGCTCAAATATAAAAAAATTAAGTAGATAATTATTCTATTAAATAGGCACCGCATTATTTATCCTATACTGCTGAAAGTGGAAATCTAGAGGTATGTTAGTTCTATTTCCCTAAACGACCTATATAAAACATGTTCAAAAGAAAAGAAGTAAGGAAACTTTAAAGTCGGCTAAAGTGACACTACATCGGCCGAAAGATATATATGGGAGCTGTACATACATCTGAACCGAATTCAACCAAAATTAACATGCCTAACTAGAATGCAAAATTTCACGTAAATTGGGATGAAAATATAGCTTCTCTGACTGCATAAGTGTAAACGGGTGAACGATATATATGGGAGCTATATCTAAATCTGAAGTCATTTTTCTAAAATCAATTGGGGACTATTCTGACCGAAAACAAATTACTTGTGCCAAATTTAAAGCCTATTAGATAAAACAGCGACCTTTACTTTGATGACAAAAAAGTGTTCACGGTTGTCATACGACCCAAATATAATCTACCAAAATTTGGAGAGCCACCGTGGTGCAATGGTTAGCATGCCCGCCTTGCATACACAAGGTTCGATTCCTGCTTCGACCGAACACCAAAAAGTTTTTTCAGCGGTGGATTATCCCACCTCAGTAATGCTGGTGACATTTCTGAGGGTTTCAAAGCTTCTCTAGGCGGTTTCACTGCAATGTGGAACGCCGTTCGGACTCGGCAATAAAAAGGAGGTCCCTTGTCATTGAGCTTAACATGGAATCGGGCAGCACTCAGTGATAAGAGAGAAGTTCACCAATGTGGTATCACAATGGACTGAATAGTCCAAGTGGGCCTGATACACTGCAATGTGGAACGCCGTTCGGACTCGGCTATAAAAAGGAGGTCCCTTGTCATTGAGCTAAACATGGAATCGGGCAGCACCCAGTGATAAGAGAGAAGTTCACCAATGTGGTATCACAATGGACTGAATAGTCTAAGTGAGCCTGATACATCGGGCTGCCAGCTAACCTAACCTAAAATTTTGAGAAATTTTGACCAAAATTTTACAACTACCAAACAAAGAAAAGTTAAAAATTTACTTCTATAGAAAATTTTGCAAAATTTTATTTCTTATTCCAAAAGAAAAATTTCTTAAAATTTTATTTTTATAAAAACTTTTGTCAAAAATTTTTTTCTATAGAAATTTTCGCCAAAATTTTATTTCTATATTAAATTTTATCAAAATTTTATTTCTGTAGAAAATTTTGTTAAAAGTTTTTTTTTTTGAAAATTTGGGAAAATTTTATTTCGATAGAAAATCTTTTTAAAATTATGTTTCTATAGAAAATCAACATTTTTTTCTATAGGAAATTTTGTGAAAATTTTATTTCTATAGGAAATTTTGTGAAAATTTTATTTCTATAAAAATTTTGTTAACATTTAATTTCAATTGAAAATTTTGTCAAAACTTTATTTCTACAGAAAACTTTGTCAAAATTCTATTTCTGTTGAAAATTTGGCCAAAATTTCTTTTTCTGTTAAAAAATATGTCAAGATTTTATTTATAAAGAATATATTGTCAAAATTTTATTTTTATGGAAAATTTTGGAAAAATTTTATTTCTATAGAAAATTTTGGAAAAATTTTATTTCTGTTGAAAATTTTGTCAGAATTTTACTTCTATTAAAAATTTTGTTAAAATTTTATTTTTATAGGTAAATTTGCTAAAACTTTATTTCTATAGAAAATTTTGTTAAAATGTTATCTCTATTGAAGATTTTGTCAAAATTTTATTTCTATAGAAAATGTTTTCATATTTTTTTTTATAGACAATTTTGTCAAGATTTTACTTCTATAGAAAATTGAGCAAAAATTTGTTTTTGTCAAAATTTAATTTCTGCAGAAATTTTCTCAAAATGTTATATTTATTAAAAATTTTGTCAAATTTTATTTTTATAGAAAACTTTGTCAAAATTTTATTTCTATTGCAGATTTTGTCAACATTTTATTTCTATTGAAGATTTTATAAAAATTTTATTTGTATAGAATTTTTTTTTTCAAAATTTTATTCCTATAGACAATTGTGTCAAGATTTTCCTTTTATAGAAAATTCGCAAACTTTTTTTTATAGAAGATTTTGTCAACATTTAATTTCTATAAGAATTTTGTCCAAATTTTACATTTATTAAAAACTTAGTCAAATTTTATCTCTATAGAAAATTGTGCACAATTGTATTTTTATAGAAAGTTTTATCAAAATTTAATTTCTACAGAAATTATATCAAAATTTTATATCTATTAAAAATTTTGTCAAATTTTATTTCTATAGAAAATTTTGTCAAAATTTTATTTCTATTGAAGATTTTGACAAAAATTTAATTTCTATAGAAAATTTTGGCAAAATATTACGCTTTAAAAATTTTTGTCAAAATTTTAATTCTATTGAAAGTTTTATTAATATTGAAAATTTTATCAAAATTTCATTTCTATCAAAGATTTTGTCTAAATTTTATTTCTATAGAAAATTGTGCACAATTTTATTTTTATAGAAAGTTGTGTCAAAATCTAATTTCTACAGAAATTATATCAAAATTTTATATCTATTAAAAATTTTGTCAAATTTTATTTCTATAGAAAATTTTGTCAACATTTTATTTCTTTAGAAAATTTTGTCAACATTTTAATTCTATTGAAAATTTTGACAAAAATTTAGTTTCTATAGAAAATTTTGTCAAAATATTACGCTATAAAAAAATTTTGTCAAAATTTTAGTACTTTTGAAAGTTTTATTAATATTCAAAATTTTGTCAAAATTTCATTTCTATCAAAGATTTTGTCTAAATTTTATTTCTATAGATTTTTTTTTCAAAATTTTATTTCTATAGACAATTTTGTCAGAATTTTCCTTTTATAGGAAAACTCGCAAAATTTTTTTATAGAAGATTTTGTCAAAATTTAATTTCTATAGAAATTTTGCCAAAATTTTATATCTATTGAAGATTTTGACAAAAATTTAATTTCTATAGAAAATTTTGTCAATAAAAAACAAATTTTGTCAAAATTTTACTGCTATAAAAATGTTTGTCAAAATTTTATTTCTATTGAAAGTTTTATTAATTATGTTAATTTTGTTAAAATTTAATTTCTATAGAAATGTTATTTCATTGAAATTTTTATTAATATTGAAAATTTTATCAAAATTTCATTTCTATTGAAGATTTTGTCACAATTTCATTTCTATAGATTTTTTTTTTCAAAATTTTACTTCTATAGAATTTTTTTTCAAAATTTTACTTCTATAGAATTTTTTTCAAAATTTTACTTCTATATATAAAATTTTACTTCTTCAAAATTTTACTTCTACAGAAAATTTTGTCAAAATTTTGTTAAAACTTTACTTCTATAGCAAATTTTGCAAAATTATATTTTTATAGATAGCTTTCTCAAAATTTAATTTCTATATAAAATTTTACTTCTATAGAAAATTTTATTTCTTCAGACAATTTTGTCAATATTTTATTTATAGAAAATTTTGACAAAATTTTACTTCTTAGAAAATTTCGTCCAAATTTTATTTATATAGAATATTTTGTCAAAATTTTATTCATAAAGAAAGTTTTGTTAAAATTTTTCTTCCATAGAAAATTTTGTCAACATTTTTATACCCTCCATCATAGGATGGTGGTATATTAACTTTGTCATTCCGTTTACAACACATCGAAATATTGCTCTAAGACCCCATAAAGTATATATATTCTGGGTCGTGGTGAAATTCTGAGTCGATATGAGCATGTCCGTCCGTCCGTCCGTCCGTCCGTCTGTTGAAATCACGCTAACTTCCGAACGAAACAAGCTATCGACTTGAAACTTGGCAAAAGTAGTTGTTATCGATGTAGGTCGGATGGTATTGAAAATGGGCCATATCGGTTCACTTTTACGTATAGCCCCCATATAAAGGGACCCTCAGATTTGGCTTGTGGAGCCTCTAACAGAAGCATATTTCATCCGATCCGGCTGAAATTTGGTGCATGATGTTGGTATATGGTCTCTAACAACCATGCAAAAATTGGTCCACATCGGTCCATAATTATATATAGTTCCCATATAAACCGATCCCCCGATTTGGCTTGAAGATCCTCTAAGAGAAGCAATTTTCATCCGATCCAGCTGAAATTTGGTACATGATGTTGGTACATGGTCTCTAACAACCATGCAAAAATTGGTCCATATCGGTCCTTAATTATATATAGCCCCCATATAAACCGATCCCCAGATTTGGCTTGTGGAGCCTCTAAGAGAAGCATATTTCATCCGATCCGGCTGAAATTTGGTACATTGTGTTGGTATATGGTCTCTAACAATCGTGCAAAAATTGGTCTACATCGGTCCATAATCATATATAGCCCCCATATAAACCGATCCCCAGATTTGGGTTGCCGAGCCTCAAAGAGAAGCAAATTTCATCCGATCCGCCTGAAATTTGGTACATGATATTGGTATATAGTCTCTAACAACCATGCAAAAATTGGTCCACATCGGTCCATAATTATATATAGACCCCATATAAACCGATCTCCAGATTTGGCTTGCGAAGCCTCAAAGAGAAGCAAATTGCATCCGATCCGGCTGAAATTGGATACATGGTATTGGTATATGGTCTCTAACAACCGTGCAAAAATTGGTCCGCATCGGTCCATAATTATATATAGCGCCCATATAAACCGATCCCCAGATTTGGGTTGCGGAGCCTCAAAGAGAAGCAAATTTCATCCGATCCGCCTGAAATTTGGTACATGATATTGGTATATAGTATCTAACAACCATGCAAAAATTGGTCCACATCGGTTCATAATTATATATAGCCCCCATATAAACCGATCCCCAGATTTGCTTGCGAAGTCTCCAAGAGAAGCAAATTTCATCCAATCCGGTTGTAATTTGGAACATGGTGTTAGTATATGATCTTTAACAACCGTGGCAGAATTGGTCCATATCGGTCCATAATTATATATAGCCCCCATATAAAACCTTCTCCAGATTTGACCTCTGGAGCCTCTTGGAGGAGCAAAATTCATCCGAGCCGGCTCAAATTAGGAACGTGGTGTTAGTATATGGTCGCTAACAACCATACCAAAATTGGTCCAATCACACAAAAATTGGTCCATATCGGTTCATAATCATGGTTGCCACTAGAGCCAAAAATAATCTACGAAAATTTTGTTTCTATAGAAAATGTTGTCAAAATTTTTTTTCTAGAGAAAATTTTGTTAAAATTTTATTCGGTTCATAACAAAATTTTCATTATTGTCGAAATTTTATTTCTATAGAAAATGTTGTCAAAATTTTATTTCTATAGAAAATGTTGTCAAAATTTTATTTCTATAGAAAATGTTGTTCAAATTTTATACGGTTTATAATCATGGTTGCCACTCGAGTCAAAAATAATCTACCAAGATTTTATTTCTATAGAAAATTTTGTTAAAAGTTTATTTCTATAGAAAATTTTGTCAAAATTTTATTTCTGTATAAATTTTTTTTTCTATAGAAAGAAAATTTTGTCAAAATTTTTATTTCTATAGAACATTTTGTGAAAATTTTATTTCTATAGAAAATTTTGTTAAAATTTTATTTCTGTAGAAAATTTTGTAAAAATTTTACGTCTACTTTGTCAAACTGAATTATATACGTATTGGATCGATCTTTTTTGATTTATTTGATTTAATATATACCACGTATGGACTTACATACAATTTAGAAGATGGTGTTAGGAGGTTTTAAGATTACTTAAGTTGCGGTAACGCAACTTAAGTAAGTTGGATGGCAGTGTTTAGAAGAAGTTTCTACGCAATCCATGATGGAGGGTACATAAGCTTCGGCCTGGCCGAACTTACGGCCGTATATACTTGTTTTTTGCTGGGATACTAAGAGAGCTGGAAGCTGGATCTCCCCAGATTTTTCTCATTTAGAAAATCCCCATACTACATATCTCCATGATAAAAGTTAGTAACAAATATTTCTTGTAGATAAATATTGATAGATACAGGACATTGCCAATAAACAAAATGTCTGTGGACAAGCAGGAAAACAAACCACTGGTCAACAGAATAAAAATCATACACACACATACACGGATAAAGCAAAAACAAAGAAAATTACACAAATTCCATTTTATTCTCTAGAAAACTTTGCCAACACAATTCAAATTACAAGTTTTCACTTTGATGAGATTTTATCACTCCTTTCACCCGCAGACCCCCACTAAGGACAAATTTCATGCCATGTTGCCATAGCATCTGGCATTATTGCTTTGCAATCGAAGTGGAAGACCTAAACCAGAAACCAAGGCCAAAATTATATAGCACTTCGTGAACGATATATGGGATGATAATGGAGAGAACGAAAAAGTTTTCATGCATTATGGAGCCAAGTAAACCTAATAGAGAAATCTATGGAAAAGAGCACTAGGATTGATGAGAATGTTCGCACTAATATTAAATTCTCATTAATGCATATTAAACTTAAATGCGTACTCTTAACGAAGGACCAAGTTGAGAGGAGAACAAGACAAGGGAGCGAGATAGAGAGAGAGCTAGAGCAAGGGAGTGGTGAGAGACAAAAATAACTATAAAGACCACATTTACCACAAAATTCAGCAATAACTAATGATTAAATGGTCAAAAGAATTTTGGTCACATTAACCGCACACTATCAACACCACCATCACCATAATTTTGCGTTTCACATCACAGAGAGAGAGAGAGAGAAAGAGAGAGCTAGCTAGTCAAGCCGGTTGGTAGGTACGTAGATTCGAAAACAATTCCTTCACAGGCGTTGGTGTTGTTTATCTGCCTGAAACAGAGTTTGAGCTTTTGCGTAAATTCTTACCACAACCATGGTTACCAGTGCAGCCTTCCCCCCTCTGCGTACATCACTCCACTGTCACCTACTACTTCAGAAAACTTGCGAATGAATAGCTTCAACACAGAAAAACTCATTAAAACTAATTTGCTGAAGCACATTTTTTTACTTAACAAAAAATATTAGCCTTGGGTAACAGAGAGGGAAATTGAGTTTCCAGGAGAGTGGCGGAAGTGATGTGATGCAAACGAGGAAATACGCTTGCCTATGTGTGTGTGCAAGTAACAACTTTGGTGCAATTTATTATTTTGTTTGTTGAAACTGTGAACACGCTGAGTGAATGCAATGTCGCCACAAGGATGTTCTCATCCAAGACAGCTTGAAGTTATTTCATCACGTCATTCCATGAGGCAGAACAGTGGGATAATAGATTGAAGAAATATAGATTCGAAAATATTTTTCAGACACTTTTTTGTTGTGACACTAAGTGCATTAGTTTTCACATTTTAAGTGCATTAGTTTTCACATTTTAGTGCCACCGTTTTGTTCATAGTGCCAAAAATGGCACTATTCTTTAACACAGATAATCTATCTGATATTTTTCATTATTTGTTTAATTTTATTGGATAAAACATACAATTTTAGAATAAGTTTAGATTGTTTCGAATTGGCTACCTTTAACACTAACTACGATCATCAAACGACCGACAAATCCATCACACGCTGTACGAAAGTGTTTTGGCGGTATTTTGGGCAATTTCCGGCAAACCGCCGTATTGAGATGATTGATGCTCTGGTGTTTTTTTAATGCCAACCTTGCTCTCCAAAATGCCTCTGGCGTAAAAGTCTATTTTTATATTTTTTTATTTTAAGCTATTTTTGATTGAAGCGTGCTGAATTCGGTTGGAACGTCCATGGTCTGTGGCCGAAATATTTGTCTGCCAAGGCCTTCAATACTCTCTTTAGGACATTTTCACGATAATATTCGACCACACGGTGAATATAAACGAGTATCGACCATTGCTTAAGATCCGATGTTCAGTCGAAAGTGCAAATTTTCTACTGACGATGGATTGTCAGTGAAGAAAACCCAATTCGATATCTGGCCACTTTCGTGCAGGCGAAGCAACCTTTGCTTTGTGAACAAGCAATCTGCCGCGGGTTCCAAATAAATGCCAATTATTTTAGTGAAAATATCCTTAAGCCCGTGTTGTAGCCCTGGTCAGACCAACATTTCGATCGTAGCACCATAGATATTCCAACAGGACTACCCCAAGAGCAATGTTTTTCTTATTCTAGCTAATCCCAAGAAATGGAAAATAGTTCTAAAATTTTATGTTATTCCCGACATTTTGTTTTTGAACCATAAAATAAAAAATACAGCTTTTTTAGATATGAGTTACCCGACTAATGGTTTGTTTTTTGTTTTCTTTAAAAAGAGTTTATTTACATCGGCTTGTGTGTGCCAACAACCTGGCCTATAAATAGAAATGTTTGATTGTATGCTTTGCTTGTGCGCTGATGCCTTTAGCGATAAGTGTGTATCGATGACAATAAGAGCTATATGGCCAAGTGGATAGTGCGTTTGCTTACGAATTGTAGATCGTAGACCTCATAATGGTTTGGAAAACTTGGCACTTGTAGTTGAGGAAAGCACATTCTCTATACGTGTGGGAAACTTGGCATTTGTAGTCGAAGATGGAGCTATAAGAAGGACTAGCTTTAGAGCCATTGGCAAAAGGAAGGTGCGGTTAGTTATTTTCCGCCCTTCGAAAGGATGCAAAGAATCTGTTTCCAATTCGATTGTAAATGAAGGCGTCAATATCACCATCTTGGCGAAACCATTTTTCGGCGGGGTCAATAAGAAGGTCGATGGTGTCAGCGATGACTGACCACTAGAAGGAAGAGATCATCTGGGGCACAGCGGCGAAAGTTGAAAAGATGAGCAAGATGAGTGAAAATCATGATGCTCCGAAGAAGAAACTTGAAACTCCTCACAATCATATCGAAGGGTGATAATATTTCCGAATGAAAAGAAAAACTCTGAAACTCTGGAGAAAAAGCATCCCAAACCAAATACAGGCCCCAAGGGAATCATAAGGAAGCAGAACTTAAGGGGGGCGGAAATATTTGCCCGAATACGATGAAAGCGAGCGCATTCACCCAGTAAATCGCGAAGAAGGGAATACCGATTATGATCACACCACCTTTGCTGTGCGTTGGTAAACATACGCAAACTACCGAAGGAATTGGCTTAAGCAGTTATCAATCAAAATAGCGAATCTGTCCAAATACCCAAAAATCAGCCAGCGGGCATCTATAAGATTTGAATTCCGGAGCCTCTGGGAAGAGTAAATTTCATCTGATATGTTTGAAATTTGGCCCTCTATTTAACATTTTAACTTTTTTATACCCTCCACCATAGGATGGGGGGTATATTAACTTTGTCATTCCGTATGTAACACATCGAAATATTGCTTTAAGACCACATAAAGTATATGTATATATTCTGGGTCGTAGTGAAATTCTGAGTCGATCTAGCCACGTCCGTCCGTCTGTTGAAATCACGCTAACTTCCGAACGAAACAAGCTATCGACTTGAAACTTGGCAAAAATAGTTGTTACTGATGTAGGTCGGATGGTATTGCAAATGGGTCATATCGGACCACTTTTACGCATAGTCTTCATATAAACCGACCCCAGATTTGGCTTACGAAGTCTCTTAGAGAAACAAATTTCATCCGATCTGGTTGAAATTTGGTACTTGGTGGTATATGACCTCTAATAATCATGTAAAAATTGGTCCATATCGGTCCATAATTATATGTAGCGCCCATATAAACCGATCCCCAGATTTGACCTCTGGAGCCCCTTGGAGGAGCAAATTTCATCTGATCGGGTTGAAATTTGGTACGTGGTGTTAGTATATGGTATCTAACAACCATGCAAAAATTAGTCCATATCGGTTCATAATTATATGTAGCCCCTTATAAACCAATCCCCAGATTTGACCTCTGGAGCTTCTTGGAGGAGAAAATTTCATCCAATTCGGTTGAAATTTGGTACGTGGTGTAAGTATATGGTATCTAATAACCATCCAAAAATTAGTCCATATCGGTCCATAATTATATGTAGCCCCCATATAAACGGATGCCCAGATTTGACCTCTGGAGCCCCTTGAAGGAGCAAATTTCATCCGATCCGGTTGAAATTTGGTACGTGGTGTTAGTATATGGTATCTAACAACCATGCAAAGATCCATATCGGTCCATAATTATATGTAGCCCCCTTATAAACCAATCCCCAGATTTCACCTCTAGAGCCTCTTGGAGGAGCAAATTTCATCGGATTCAGTTGAAACTTTATATTTTGTGTAAATATATAGACAGTAACAACTATGCAAAAATTAGTCAATATTGGTCCATAATTATATGTAGCCCCCATATAAACCTATCTCAAGATTTGACATCCGGAGTCTCTTCATCCAATTCAATTGAAATTTGGTACATTCTGCTAGTATATAGCCCCCATATAAACCGATTTCCAATCACACAAAAATTGGTTCATATCGGTTCATAATTGTATATAGCCCCCATATAAGGCGACCTCCATATTTCCACTCTGGCTCTCTAATTACCGCGCAAAAGTTCATATCGGTCATATGATATAAGTATTTATATTTATGTCTAATATAAACCACGTACGGACTAATTTACAATTTAGAAGACGATGTTATGAAGTTTTAAAATATCTTGTCATCGGTAAGTATTACCCCAATCCAAGTAATTCGATTGTGGATGACAGTCTTTGTAACGGTTCGAAGGGAGCCACCGTGGTGCAATGGTTAGCATGCCCGCCTTCCATACACAAGGTCATGGGTTCGATTCCTGCTTCGACCGAACACCAAAACGTTTTTCAGCTGTGGATTATCCCACCTCAGTAATGCTGGTGACATTTCTGAGGGTTTCAAAGCTTCTCTAAGTGGTTTCCCTGCAATGTGGAACGCCTTTCGGACTCGGCTATAAAAAGGAGGTCCCTTATCATTGAGCTTAACATGGAATCGGGTAGCACTCAGTGATAAGAGAGAATTTCACCAATGTGGTATTACAATGGACTGAATAGTCTAAGTGAGCCTGATACATCGGGCTGCCACCTAACCTAACCTAAACTTTTTGTTTTGAGTGTGGGTGGTGCCAGTTGCATGGCAAACTGATTTCTGACTACAATATGTTTTTTGTTATTTTTTGGTCGCTGTGGAGATAATTCCTATTCATTTCATTGTTACCCCCACTTATAAGGGCAGCCTTTTAGTGAGTAGGCAGAATTCCAATAGACGGACAAGTCATTTGGCATAGATCCGTCTAATCAAAAGGAGGTCACCACCATACGCATTCTCTTGCTTCCGCACTAATTGCCTCGGCTTTTAGCTTCCGCACTAATTGATTCGGCAATTAGCTTGTTTTCGCATTCGCTTGCTTCCGCACTAATTGCTTCGGCTTTTAGCTTGCTTCCTCACTAATTGTTTCGGCAATTAGCTTGCTTCCGCACTAATTGCATCGGCTTTTAGCTTGCTTCCGCACTAATTGTTTCGGCAATTAGATTGCTTCCACACTAACTGCTTCGGCTTTTAGCTTGCTTCCGCACTAATTCTTTCCGCAATCAGATTGCTTCCGCATTCACTTGCTTCCGCACTAATTGCTTCGGCTTTTAGCTTGCTTTCGCACTAATTGTTTCGGCAATTAGCTTGCTTCCGCACTAATCACTTCGGCCATTAGCTTGCTTCTGCACTAGGTGTGTTGTCACTTAGCTTGCTTCCGCTTTCGCTTGCTTCCACACGAATTGTGTCGACAATTAGCTTGCTCCTACATTCGTGTATCTTCCTTTAGTATTAGTTTACTAACTGAACAACGAAGCTTCAACGAATCACCGAGCGGTCAACGAACTACCGAAACGTCATCATCTAGCAGTCAACAAGCACCGAATCGAGCAATCAACAAATCACCGAAACATCATAAACGAGCAAGCAACGATCACGAAATCAACGCAATAATGAATGACCACCCTATCAAGACATCGTCAACGACAATCCTGAATTACCGAAACTGAATCAATAACCAAAACCGAATCATCAACCGTATTGTCAACGACGCCGAATCGTCAACGACAATCCCGAATCACCTAAACCGCCTCAGTAATGCTGGTGACATTTCTGAGGGTTTCAAAGCTTCTCTAAGTGGTTTCACTGCAATGTGGAACGCCGTTCGGACTCGGCTATAAAAAGGAGGTCCCTTATCATTGAGCTTAACATGGAATCGGGCAGCACTCAGTGATAAGAGAGAAGTTCACCAATGTGGTATAACAATGGACTGAATAATCTAAGTGAGCCTGATACATCGGGCTGCAACCTAACCTAAACTTTTTTTTGAGTGTGGGTGGTGCCACTTACATGGCAAAGTGATTCTTACTACAATGTTTTTTTTATTATTTTTTGGTCGCTATGGTAATAATTCCTATTCACTTCATTGTTACCTCCACTTATAAGGGCATTTGACATAGATCCGTCTAATCAAAAGGAGTTCTCCACCATACGCATTCGCTTGCTTCCGCACTAATTGCTTCGACTTTCAGCTAGCTTCTGCACTAATTGTTTCGGCAATTAGCTTGCTTCCGCACTAATTGCTTCGGCTTTTAGCTTGCTTCCGCACTAATTGTTTCGGCAATTAGATCCCATCCGCATTCGATTGCATCCGCACTAATTGCTTCGGCTTTTAGCTTGCTTTCGCACTAATTGTTTCGGCAATTAGCTTGCTTCCGCACTAATCGCTTCGGCCATTAGCTGGCTTCTGCACTAGGAGTGTTGTCACTTAGCTAGCTTCCACACGAATTGTGTCGACAATTAGATTGCTCCTACATTCGTGTATATTCCTTTAGTATTAGTTTACTAATTGAACAACGAAGCTTCAACGAATCACCGAGCGGTCAACGAACTACCGAAACGTCATCACCTAGCAATCAACAAGCACCGAATCGAGTAATCAACAAATCAACGAAACAGTATAAACGGGCAAGCAACGATCACGAAATCAACGCAATAATGAATGACCACCCTATCAAGACATCGTCAACAACAATCCTGAATTACCGAAACTGAATCAATAATCAAAACCTAATCATCAACCGTATTGTCAACGACGCCGAATCGTCAACGACAATCCCGAACCACCAAAACCGAGTCAACAACCGAACAGTCAACGACGCCGAATCATCGGCGACAATCCCGAATCACCTAAACCGAATCATCATCCCCGAACGCTGTGTCAATAGATCGTTAACGACAACCGCATCAACAGATCGTTAACGACAAACTCGAATTAAGGAATCGTCAGCGATAAAACCCAAACCAACGAACCTAGGCCGTCTTCACGATCGTCGAATCAACAACTAGCCTCAACAACGAATATCCACGCCACCTCTGAATTCTATGCTTACGAATTACTATTGTACATATATACAATAAAACAACCATCAATAAAACCTGTACTGTTTAACCTATTAAGGCATAAATCGTGTGTTTTAATTTTAAGGTTTGTGGGTCCTTAAAGGAAATCCTGGACAACTACTTGTCTATCTCAGCTAACGACAAAACCACGTTTTATCTTTAGTAGAAGTTTCTACGCAATACTTGGTGGAGGGTACATAAGATTCGGCCTAGCCGAACTTACGGCCGTATACACTTGTTAGCTATTATCTTGGGCAAATCTAGCGATTTGTGAAACAATTCTGGCAACGCTGTTTTAAATACCTCAATCGCAGCGGCTATAATGCTTCGGCAATTGGACAATAATTTAAATTTACAATTGCACAATAATTTAAATTTATTATACGTTCACTATGGACTTTCTGCCTATTTCTTCTAACAATTGCCAAAATTGTTCGCTGGTTGTCCATCTTTAATAGTTCCACTATGAAACTACATCTTGGTCACAATTTAAATACACCATAGGAGAATAATGAAACTTATTTTTTCATAAATCAAAGTCCATTTTAATTAATTTTAGTTTTCATAAATTGTCACAAATGAAATAGCATGGTACAACTGTTACCATATGCGGCAGTTAGTCTGACTCCATTGGTCTCCCTCCGCTGGCATTAGTCTTCACAAGATGTTGCAAGCCAAGAAACTTGAGAGTCAATTTTTTAATAAAAAAAATTATGCATATTATCTTCCATGCAATTCTTCCTTTTGTCTGTCTTCCTTTTTCCAACTAGGTCATTTTGTTGTTTATCTATCTTAGAGTGATTTGTTTGATTTATACGTAAAAAGAACGCAAGGGAGACTGGAAAAGAAAAGAAAACCCAGGTATGTCTGTCCATCTAATGCAGCAATAAATTAGTAAAATTAATTTATGTTTTCTCAAGGATTTTAATGTTGGGCAAACATTCATCTAAGTCATTTGGTCATTTACACTAAAAGATATAAAGGTGTACGCATTTCAGTACTAAGTATATAAATGGTTGAGGTGGTGATGGTCGAAATGGAGAGTATTTGTTTTTGTCCTTGCGTGTTCGTGAGCCAAAGTGAATGATAAAGTCCACACAAAACTATGTTAAGTATGTCCTGTGACAATGTTTGTTTAACTAAGTCAGAATGTTTGTATTGTGATGAGAAGTTATGTGTGTGTGTGCATTTACACGCGACCTCCCACAAAAACGAGAACACATACACACACTAAGGTGGCCATACGGGCCAAACTCAACAAGAGACATATTCTCTCACACACACGTGTAGTCGTGTAAAAACACACTTACTACAATCTCACACAATCTTCATGTTATTGGGCCGTCTTAAAGTCCATTTATCCTGGTCTTTGTATAAGGATGAAAACGATTTTGGGTTTTTTCTTAGTTCTTTTATGGCATTGTGGAATTTCTTTGTGACTTGTTTGATTTAACCAGGACACACACAGTGGTCACATCCACCAGCATTGTGAAGATAAGCTATAATTTCTCATTTTCTCTATGCATACTGCAACCCTCTCTTAAGGCATTTTATTCAAGGGTTTCTTCTGTTAGCTTGCCTTCGTTTTGTCGTTCACGCAGAAGGCTTCTTTGAACAATGGATCCCGTTAGCTTTTTTTCTTCCCCATTGTCCTTATCATTACAATTTTTTGTGTGGCCAGTGAGCATTCTTCAAACAACAGGCATGTTTGTTTATCCTTAACATTTCCACTCTCTCCCTCTCTCTCTCTCAGTTTCTCTTTTTAATGCAGTAAACCCTGAGAAATTCAATATATTTTTATGACTTTCATGGACCATTTTATTTGTTGATTTTCTTTTAAGTCTTTCAGGCATTCCATTTCGTTTTTTTTTTCTTTATTCGAAATGTTGTTCAGGAAAGTAACTGTGATTGTGTTACGCAATATTTAAACTTTCTTGGAAAATGTCACAGGCTTTCCCTATTTACCAGTTCGAATTGTAAATAGTCTTTGACTGAAGGCCTTGGTTGCATGCTTGCAAAATCATGTGTGATTTTGTTTTAACCCCCATCATAGTTAGGCACTCAAAATAAAAAGTTTACTTGGATCCAAAGAATTTTACCTTCCCTTAAGGATATTGGTATGGATTCCGAGCCAAAATTCGGCTTCTTTAAAATAAAGAAAGTTTTTAGAGACCTATCTGGCTTTAAATGTAGGAAAAATAAAATTAAAACAATTATATACGGCCGTAAGTTCGGCCAGGCCGAATCTTATGTATGTATAGGTAAGTCTACAAATAATTACGAATCGATATGGACTTTTGCACGGTACGTAGAGAGCCAGAATTGAAATATGGGGGTCGCTTATATGGGGGCTATATAAAGGGTGGTTAAAATTTCAAGGGCCGATGTTGATTTTGAATAAAACACAAACTAAAGGGTGATACGGTCAAAATTTGGTCAATATAAACTTGACGTATTTCTTTCAATTTTGCATTTAAAAAACCTGAACACCCCTCATTTTGAAGGTGTGTGTGTAGAATGTTGCTCCTATTTTGATTTTGGAATTCACTCTTCAGTTGTCAAAATGCTGTCCAAGCAAGAAGAGCAGCGTATCAAAATATTGCTCGCGCATCGCGAAAATTCGAGCTACTCGCACGCAAAGCTGGCAAAATCGCTAAAAGTTGCCAAATCAACCGTTACAAATGCAATTAAAGTGTTTGGGAAACGTTTGTCGACAGCCAGGAAGTCTGGATCGGGGGGAAATCGAAAACCGGAAGCCGCTGAGACGACAAAGAGAGTTGCCGGTAGTTTCAAACGAAACCCTAACCTCTCTCTCCGAGATGCCGCAAATAAGCTGGGTGTATCGTCTACAACCGTGCATCGAGCCAAAAAACGAGCCGGACTATCGACTTACAAGAAGGTAGTGACTCCAAATCGCAATGATAAACAAAATACGACGGCCAAAGCGCTATCCCGGAGACGAAGTTTGACTGCGTGGTAATGGACAACGAAACCTACGTCAAAGCCGACTACAAGCAGCTTCCGGGACAAGAGTTTTATACGGCAAAAGGATGGGGAAAGGTAGCAGATATTTTCAAGCACATAAAATTGTCAAAGTTCGCAAAGAAATATCTGTTTTGGCAAGCCATCTGTACCTGTGGCTTGAAAAGCAGCATTTTCATAGCTTCCGGGACTGTCAACCAAGAAATTTAAGTGAAAGAGTGTTTGAATACCGTCTGCTGCCTTTCCTGAAGAAACACGGTTGTTCCGTACTGTTTTGGCCGGATTTGGCATTTTGCCATGGAGTGGTACGCCGCCAACAACGTGCAGGTGGTTCCCAAGGACAAGAACCCTCCCAACACGCCAGAGCTCCGCCCAATTGAGAAATACTGGACTATTGTCAAGCGGAACCTAAAGAAGACAAAAAAAAAAAACTGCTAAGGACGAGCAGCAGTTCAAGGCAAACTGGCTTTCTGCGGCGAAGAAGGTGGACAAGGTAGCTGTACAAAATCTGATGGCAGGTGTCAAGCGTGAGGCCCGGCAATTCGGATTTGGAAAAGCGAAAGCCTAACTGAATATTTTTCCTGACTTTTATATTAATTGAACTGGAAAAAGAAATTTAATTTGATTTTTTAAATAAACGATTTCACCGATTTACACGCGTTTTCCCTTGACCAAATTTTGACCGTATCACCCTTTATATAGGGGCAATCTATAATTATGGACCCATTTCGACAAATTTTTGCATGGGTGTTAGAGGCCATATATTAACACCACGTTCCAAATTTCAACTGGATCAGATGAATTTTGGTCTTCCAAGAGGCTCCGATGGTCAAATCTGGTGATCGGTTTATATGGGGGCTATATATAATTATGGACCGATGTGGACCAATTTTTGCATGGTAATTAGAGTTACTATATTTGAGATTAAATTTAAATTCAAAGCCTCAATTCAATATTTAAATTACCATAATTCATTTCATATAATTTATTAATATAATTGATTTTAACTATAAAAAAACTGTATACAACATTAGCAAAGTAAAATTCCACTAGTATTCAGTCCACAGACTCTAACCTATCCTGCATTTTATTATAATTCCTCTCATTACTGGAATTGACAGCAAACCGTTGGTTATCATTTTGTTTTTGGTGTAGCTTTGAGAGATAAAAAATCCAATGTGATTAACATTCATTGTTTTTTTTTTTTATGTGGAAATCGAAACCATAATTAATGTAAACAGCCTCAATGGAATGCCAATTATGTGGAATTTATAGGTAATTATTAAAATTTACCTTGAATATTTTTTTTATTAATTTCTCACTATTTTACACTTGTACATTGGTGGCAGTACATAACGCATAAAGCATGGGATTTAATTTCAATTTCAACACCACAATAACAATAAAAAAACAAGTAAGGAAAGTCTAAAGTCGGGCGGGGCCGACTATATTATACCCTGCACCACTTAGTAGATCTAAATTTTCGATACCATATCACATTCGTCAAACATGTTGGGGGCTATATATAAAGGTTTGTCCCAAATACGTACATTTAAATATCAGTCGATCTGGACAGAATTTGATAGACTTCTACAAAATCTATAGACTCAAAATTTAAGTCGGCTAATGCACTAGGGTGGAACACAATGTTAGTAAAAACAAGTATATACGGCCGTAAGTTCGGCCAGGCCGAAGCTTATGTACCCTCCATCATGGATTGCGTAGAAACGTCTTCTAAACACTGCCATCCACAATCGAATTACTTAAGTTGCGGTAACGCTTGCCGATTGCAAGGTATCTTAAAACCTCCTAACACCATCTTCTAAATTGTATGTAAGTCCATACGTGGTATATATTAAATCAAAAAAGATCGATCCAATACGTATATAATTCAGTTTGACAAAGTAGACATAATTTTCTACAGAAATAAAATTTTCACAAAATATTCTATAGAAAGAAAATTTTGACAAAAATTTCTACAGAAATAAAATTTTAACAAAATTTTCTATATAAATAAACTTTTGACAAAATTTTCTATAGAAATAAAATCTTGGTAGATTATTTGTGGCTCGACTGGCAACCATGATTATGAACCGAATAAAATTTGAACAAAATTTTCTATAGAAATAAAATTTTGACAACATTTTCTATAGAAATAAAAGTTTGAAAATGATGAAAATTTTATTATGAACCGAATAAAATTTTAACAAAATTTTCTCTAGAAATAAAATTTTGACAAAAGTTTCTATAGAAATAACATTTTGACAAAATTTTCTATAGAAATAAAATTTTGGTAGATTATTTTTGGCTCTAGTGGCAACCATGATTATGAACCGATATGGACCAATTTTTGTGTGATTGGACCAATTTTGGTATGGTTGTTAGCGACCATATACTAACACCACGTTCCTAATTTGAACCGGATCGGATGAATTTTGCTCCTCCAAGAGGCTCCGGAGGTCAAATCTGGAGAACGTTTTATATGGGGGCTATATATAATTATGGACCGATATGGACCAATTCTGGCACGGTTGTTAAAGATCATATACTAACACCATGTTCCAAATTACAACCGGCTTGGATGAAATTTGCTTCTCTTGGAGACTTCGCATGCCAAATCTGGGGATCGGTTTATATGGGGGCTATATATAATTATGAAGCGATGTGGACCAATTTTTGCATGGTTGTTAGAGACCATATACCAACATCATGTACCAAATTTCAGCCGGATCGGATGAAATTTGCTTCTCTTTGAGGCTCCGCAAGCCAAATCTGGGGATCGGTTTATATGGGGGCTATATATAATTATGGACCGATGTGGACCAATTTTTGCATGGTTGTTAGAGACCATATACCAACACCATGTACCAAATTTCAGCCGGATCGGATGAAATTTGCTTCTCTTTTAGGCTCCGCAAGCCAAATCTGGGGATCGGTTTATATGGGGGCTATATATAATTATGGTCCGATGTAGACCAATTTTTGCATGGTTGTTAGAGACCATATACCAACACCATGTACCAAATTTCAGCCGAATCGGATGAAATATGCTTCTGTTAGAGGCTCCACAAGCCAAATCTGAGGGTCCCTTTATATGGGGGCTATACGTAAAAGTGGACCGATATGGCCCATTTTCAATACCATCCGACCTACATGGATAACAACTACTTGTGCCAAGTTTCAAGTCGATAGCTTGTTTCGTTCGGAAGTTAGCGTGATTTCAACAGACGGACGGACGGACGGACATGCTTAGATCGACTCAGAATTTCACCACGACCCAGAATATATATACTTTATGGGGTCTTAGAGCAATATTTCGATGTGTTACAAACGGAATGACAAAGTTAATATACCCCCATCCTATGATGGAGGGTATAAAAATATGGGAAACGTTTTTCTGAAGCAATTTTAAGGAAACTTCGCAAAAGTTTATTTATGATTTATCGCTCGATATATATGTATTAGAAGTTTAGGAAAATTAGAGTCATTTTTACAACTTTTCTACTAAGCAGTGGCGATTTTACAACGAAAATGTTGGTATTTTGACCATTTTTGTCGAAATTAGAAAAACTTATATATAGGAGCAATATCTAAATCTGAACCGATTTCAACCAAATTTGGCACGCATAGCAATAATGCTAATTCTACTCCCTCTGCAAAATTTCAACCAAGTTTTGGTAAAACTCTTGGCGAAAGCTATATATTGGAGCTATATCTAAATCTGAACCGATTTCAACCAAATTTGGCACGCATAGCTACAAAGCTAATTCTACTCCCTGTGCAAAATTTCAACTAAATCGGAGCAAAAAATTGGCCTCTGTGGTCATATGAGTGTAAATCGGCCGAAAGCTATATATTGGAGCTATATCTAAATCTGAACCGATTTCAACCAAATTTGGCACGCATAGCTACAATGCTAATTCTACTCTCTGTGCAAAATTTCAACTAAATCGGAGCAAAAAATTGGCCTCTGTGGTCATATGAGTGTAAATCGGGCGAAAGCTATATATGGGAGCTATATCTAAATCTGAACCGATTTCAACCAAATTTGGCACGCATAGCTACAATGCTAAATCTACACCCTGTGCAAAATTTCAACTAAATCGGAGCAAAAAATTGGCCTCTGTGGTCATATGAGTGTAAATCGGGCGAAAGCTATATATGGGAGCTATATCTAAATCTGAACCGATTTCAATAAAATTTGGCACACTTTACTATAGTACTAATTGTTCTTCTTGTGAAAAATTTTAAGCAAATTAGGGTAAAACTCTGGCTTCTGGGGCCATATAAGTCCATATCGGGCGAAATATATATTGGAGCTGTATCTAAATCTGAACCGATTTCTTCTAAAATCAATAGGGATCTATTCTGAGCCAAAACACATACTTATGCCAAATTTGAAGTCGATTGGACTAAAACTGCGACCTAGACTTTGATTACAAAAATGTGTTCACGGACAGACGGACATCGCTATATCGACTCAAGAGCCCACCCTGAGCATTTTTGCCAAAGACACCATGTGTCTATCTCGTATCCTTCTGGGTGCTGCAAACATATGCACTAACTTATAATACCCTGTTCCACAGTGTGGAGCAGGGTATAAAGATTTATAATACCCTGTTCCACAGTGTGGAGCAGGGTATAACAAGTATATACGGCCGTAAGTTCGGCCAGGCCGAATCTTATGTACCCTCCCCATGGATTGCGTAGAAACTTCTACTAAAGACTGTCATCCACGATCGAATTACTTGGGTTGCGGTAACACTTGCCTATGGCAAGGTATCTTAAAACTTCTTAACACCGTCTTCTCAATTGTAAGTTTGTCCATACGTGGTATATATTTAACAAAAAAACAAGTAAGAAAGTCTAAAGTCGGGCGGGGCCGACTATATTATACCCTGCACCACTTTGTAGATCTAAATTTTCGATACCATATCACATCCGTCAAATGTGTTGGGTGCTATATACAAGGATTTGTCCCAAATACATACATTTAAATATCATTCGATTTGGACAGCATTTGATAGACTTTTACAAAATCTATAGACTCAAAATTTAAGTTGGCTAATGCACTAGGGTGGAACACAATTTTAGTAAAAAAAATATGGGAAACATTTAAATCTGAAGCAATTTTAAGGAAACTTCGCAAAAGTTTATTTATGATTTATCGTTTGATATATATGTATTAGAAGCTTAGGAAAATTAGAGTCAGTTTTACAACTTTTCGACTAAGCAGTGGCGATTTTACAAGGAAAATGTTGGTATTTTGACCATTTTTGTCGAAATCAGAAAAACATATATATGGGAGCTATATCTAAATCTGAACCGATTTCAACCAAATTTGGCAGGCATAGCTATAATGCTAAATCTACTCCCTGTGCAAAATTTCAACTAAATCGGAGCAAAAAATTGGCCTCTGTGGTCATATGAGTGTAAATCGGGCGAAAGCTATATATGGGATCTATATATAAATCTGAACCGATTTCAATCAAATTTGGCACGCACAGCTAGAATGCCAAATCTACTTCCTGTGCAAAATTTCAACCAAACTGGGTCAAAACTCTAGCTTTTAGGACCATATTAGTCCATATCGGGCGAAATATATATATGGGAGCTATATCTAAATCTGAACCGATTTCAATCAAATTTTGCACACTTGACTATACTACTAATTGTACTCCTAGTGCAAAATTTCAACCAAATTCGGCCACAAATCTGGCTTCTGGGGCCATATAAGTCCATATCGGGCGAAAGATATATATGGGAGCTATATCTAAATCTGAACCGATTTCAATCAAATTTTGCACACTTGACTATACGACTAAGTGTTATGTTAGTACAAAATTTCAAGCAAATCGGTATAAAACTCTGGCTGCTGGGTCCATATTAGTGCATATCAGGCGAAAGATATATATGGGAGCTATATCTAAATCTGAACCGATTTCAATAAAATTTGGCACACTTGACTATAGTACTAATTGTTCTTCTTGTGCAAAATTTTAAGCAAATTAGGGTAAAACTCTGGCTTCTGGGGCCATATAAGTCCATATCGGGCGAAATATATATATGGGAGCTATATCTAAATCTGAACCGATTTCTTCCAAAATCAATAGGGATCTATTCTGACCCAAAACACATACTTGTGCCAAATTTGAACTCGATTGGACTAAAACTGCGACCTAGACTTTGATTACAAAAATGTGTTCACGGACAGACGGACAGAAGGACATCGCTATATCGACTCAGGAACCCACCCTGAGCATTTTTGCCAAAGACACCATGTGTCTATCTCGTCTCCTTCTGGGTGTTGCAAACATATGCACTAACTTATAATACCCTGTTCCACAGTGTGGAGCAGGGTATAAAAAACCGATTTAATACGTATATAATTCAGTTTGACAAAATTTTTCTATGGAAATAAAATTTTGACAAAATTTTCTATAGAAGTAAAATTTTGACAAAATTTTCTATAGAAATAAAATTTTGACATAAGTTTCTATGGATATACAATTTTTACAAAATTTTCTATAGAAATTACATTTTGACAAAAATTTTTTATCGAAATAAAATTATGACAAAATTTTCTATAGAAATAAAATTTTGAAATTTTTTTCTATAGAAATAACATTTTGACAAAATTCTCTATAGAAAAAAAAATTTTGACAAAATTTTCTACAGAAAAAAAAACTGATAAAATTTTCTATATTAATAAAATTTTGACAAAATTGTCTATATGAATAAAATTTTGACAAAATTTTCTAAGAAGTAAATTTTTTTATTTCTAGAAATAAAATTTTGACAAAAGTTTTCTATAGAAATAAAATTTTGACAAAATTTTTTATAGAAATAAAATTTTGATAAAATTTTCTATAGAAATAAAATATTGACAAAATTTTCTATAGAATTAAAATTTTGACAAAATTTTCTATAGAAATAAAATTTTGACCAAATTTTCTATAAAGGGTGATACGGTCAAAATTTGGTCATGGGAAAACGCGTGTAAATCAGTGAAATCGTTTATTTAAAAAATCAAATTAAATTTCTTTTTCAAGTTCAATTAGTATAAAATTCAGAAAAATATTCAGTTAGGCTTTCGCTTTTCCAAATCCGAATTGCCGGGCCTCACGCTTGACACCTGCCATCAGATTTTGTACAGCCACCTTGTCCACCTTCTTCGCCGCAGAAAGCCAGTTTGCCTTGAACTGCTGCTCGTCCTTAGCAGTTTTTTTGGTCTTGTTTAGGTTCCGCTTGACAATAGCCCAGTGTTTCTCAATTGGGCGGAGCTCTGGCGTGTTGGGAGGGTTCTTGTCCTTGGGAACCACCTGCAAGTTGTTGGCGGCGTACCACTCCATGGCCTTTTTACCGTAATGGCAAGATGCCAAACCCGGCCAACCAGTACGGAACAACCGTGTTTCTTCAGGAAAGGCAGCAGACGTTTATTCAAACACTCTTTCACGTAAATTTCTTGGTTGACAGTCCCGGAAGCTATGAAAATGCTGCTTTTCAAGCCACAGGTACAGATGGCTTGCCAAACCAGATATTTCTTTGCGAACTTTGACAGTTTTATGTGCTTGAAAATATCTGCTACCTTTCTCCTTCCTTTTGCCGTATAAAAATCCTGTCCCGGAAGCTGCTTGTAGTCGGCTTTGACGTAGGTTTCGTCGTCCATTACTACGCAGTCAAACTTCGTCAGCATCGTCGTGTACAGCCTGCGGGATCGCGCTTTGGCCGTCGTATTTTGTTTATCATCGCGATTTGGAGTCACTACCTTCTTGTAAGTCGATAGTCCGGCTCGTTTGTTGGCTCGATGCACGGTTGAAGACGATACACCCAGCTTATTTGCGGCATCTCCGAGAGAGAGGTTAGGGTTTCGCTTGAAACTACCGGCAAGTCTCTTTGTCGTCTCAGCGGCTTCCGGTTTTCGATTTCCCCCCGATCCAGACTTCCTGGTTGTCGACAAACTTTCCCCAAACACTTTAATTACATCTGTAACGGTTGATTTGGCAACTTTTAGCGATTTTGCCAGCTTTGCGTGCGAGTAGCTCGGATTTTCGCGATGCGCGAGCAAAATTTTGGTACGCTGCTCTTCTTGCTTGGACGGCATTTTGACAACTGAAGAGTGAATTCCAAAATCAAAATAGGAGCAACATTCTACACACACACACCTTCAAAATGAGGAGTGTTCAGGTTTTTTAAATGCAAAATTGAAAGAAATACGTCAAGTTTATATTGACCAAATTTTGACCGTATCATCCTTTAGAAATAAAATTTTGACTAAAGTTTCTATAGATATAAAATTTTTACAAAATTTTGTATAGAAATGAAATTTTGATAAAATTTTCTACAGAAATACAATTTTTTTTCGTTTTGTTTGTTATTGTTGGCTTCTCTTCAATAGTTATTGTTGTTTTTGATCTCAGCTTAAAGCCATGCATTGACTAGACTACAAGTGTAGCTTAACCAAAAGAGGAAAAGTATGCTTGTCAAATTTATTTGGGCAAAGCCCTATAGACTGCAAGATGGTTGGATGTACAGCTGTTTCGGAATTACCACATTCCTCATCAGCATCCTCTACTTGCAGCAAAACTATCAACCAATTATCAGAATAAATTCGGGTAATTCACTCAACCCAAAGTGAATTACACTCGAACCTTCCGAAAAAGGGTTTGATAGTCGGTAGATATGCTTGCAAATTTGTTTAGGTAGTAGCCGACTATCAAACTCTTTTTCGGAAGGTTCGAGTGTAATTCACTTTGGGTTGAGTGAATTACCCGAATTTATTCTGATAATTGGTTGATAGTTTTGCTGCAAGTAGAGGATGCTGATGAGGAATGTGGTAATTCCGAAACAGCTGTACATCCAACCATCTTGCAGTCTATAGGGCTTTGCCCAAATAAATTTGACAAGCATACTTTTCCTCTTTAGGTTAAGCTACACTTGTAGTTTAGTCAATGCATGGCTTTAAGCTGAGATCAAAAACAACAATAACGAAATACAATTTTGACAAAATTTTCTATAGAAATAAAAGTTGGCAACATTTTCTTTAGAAATAAAATTTTGAATATAGAAATAAAATTTTTAAAATAGAAATAAAATTTTGACAAAATTTTCTACAGAAATAAAATGTTGACAAAATTTTCTATAGAAATAAAATTTTGACAAAATTCTCTATAGAAATAAAATTTTGACAAAATTTGCTATAGTAATAACATTTTGGTAGATTATTTTGGCGATATGGCCCAAGTTTTGTGTGATTGGGCATCGGCTATATATAACTATAGACCGATATGGATAGCCAATTTTTACATGGCTGTTAGCGGCCATATACTAGTGCAATATACCAAATTTCAACCGAATCGGATGAATTTTGCTCTTCGGTCTATGTGTGGGTTATTTCAAAATATCGGATTAAAGCTGTGACTTCTATATCCTGAAATCGGGAAATCGATCAAAATGGGAGCTATACGAAAGCATAGACCGAAATAGTTCAAAATTAGCATATATCTTTATGGTCTTTCAGTATTTCTAGATTTGTAATTTGAAGCATATCGAAAAAAATTGCGATATCCATGCTCTCAATAAGTCAAATTGGCAGATCGGTCTATATAGGATCTACATCCGGACGTAAACCGTGGTTTACCAAATTTGGCACATCTCTTTATGGGCCTAAAATACTTTTAGATTTCCAACTTGAAGCTAATCGGATAAAAATTGTTGCTTCCATGATCTCCACAAGTCAAATCTAGAGATCGGTCTACATGGGGGCTATATCAAAACATGGAATAATGTTTGTACCAAATTATGGACCCAAAATAACTATCGAATAAAAATTACTTCCTCCAAGCTCGCAAGTTAAATCGAAAGATCGGTATGGGGGCTATAGGTTAGGTTAGGTGGCAGCCCGATGTATCAGACTCACTTAGACTATTCAGTCCATTGTGATAGCACATTGGGGGGCTATAACTGAACATGGGCTATTATTTACCAAATTTGGCACATCTTTGTATAGACCAAAAACGCATCTAAATTTTTAATTTCTGTGTGCTGCTATGTCCTCAAGATTTGAAATTGTGAGATCGGTCAATATTTACCAAAGATGACAAGTCGTCTTATTTACCAATACTTCCGTTAGATTTCAAATTTTACGAAGTCAAATTTGGAGATGGGACTATATGGGAACTATATCCAAACCGCTATATAACAAATATGACACATCTCTTTATGGACAAAAATTTCAAGTACGATATGTATCAAAGTTGGAATCTTCCCTTATTTCGAGCAAATCTGATACAAATTGTGACTTTCATACCCTCAAGAATTCAAATCGGGAGATCAGTCTATATGGGGGCTACATCAAAACATGGATGGATTTATACCAAATTATGAACCAAAAGTACACGTCACGGCCTTTCTCCTGATACCAAAATATCCTGGACAGGATTGTACAGTGGGACATTTTTCCTTATATTAATCCAACCAAGTTAGAATATTTCCATTAAATTGGATAAAATACAATTTTCTGGATTGGTTTCGAATATGGCGACCATATAGCCAGAAAGTACTTGTCACAGGCTTGCTGTTGATACCAAAATATCCTGGACAGGATTGCAAAATGGGACATTTTTCCTTATATTAATCCATCCAAGTTAGTAGTTTTTCATTAAATTGGATAAAACATAATTTTCTGGTTTGGTTTGGAAATAGCCAGAAGGTACTTGTCACGCCCTTTCTCCTGATACAAAAATATCCTGGGCAGGATTGCACAGTGGGACATTTTTCTTTATATTTCGGACGTAGTTTGCATTTTTGCATAATATTGCACAAAACACAATTTTCCGGATTGGAATGGAATATAGACATAAAGCAAACTTCACGCCCTTTCTTCTGATACCAAAATATCTTGGGCAGGATTGCACAGTAGGCCAGTTTTCTTTATATTTCTATCTTAGTTTGTAATTTCCTATTAACTTGGATAAAACACAATTTTTTGAATTGGTTTGGAATATAGAAATCTTTTAACCATAAAGTACACGTCACTCCCTTTCTCCTGATACCAAAATATCCTGGGCAGGATTGCACAGTGGGACATTTTCCCTTATATTAATCCAACCAAGTTAGTATATTTCCATTAAATTGGATAAAACCTAATTTTCTGGATTGGTTTCGAATATGGCGACCATATAGCCAGAAGGTACTTGTCACAGGCTTGCTATTGATACCAAACTATTCTGGGCGGGATTGCACTGTGGGACTTTTTTTTATATATCGGACGTAGTTTGCATTTTTGCACAGTGGGACATTTTTCCTTATATACCAACCAAGTTAGTATATTTCCATTAAATTGGACAAAACACAATTTTCTGGATTGGTTTCGAATATAGCGACCATATAGCAAGAAAGAATACGTTACGCCCTTTCTACTGGTACCAAAATATCCTGGGGCATTATTTTGGAAATGAAAAGTATCCCTAGCTCTCGATTGTAAGAATTTACTGTTGCTCCATATTAGCTTTTAAATCTTATGAATTCAATGAATTTAAGTTTGAGAATAAAAAGAATTCCGTAATGCTTGCAAATATTTTACCTTGAAAATGCTTTCCTTTGTTTTTCTCCACAATATTGTGCTCTTATCAATTAATAATACGCAAATGTTTAACTTTACAATTTTAAGGATCTTAAGTACATGCACCCTTTTTGTCTTTGAGTACAATTTAGGCGGTTTTGTTTCGAATCAAAAAAATTTCAAAGACAAAAGGTCATTTTGTTCTTAGATTGTTGGAAGGACTTCCTTACAAAAAACGACAACAAATAACAACAAACCACAAGGATACGCACGAGGAAGCAAATTCTTGAGGACCAACATTTATTTGGGATTATTTGAATCGTCCTTTACGAAGCGAAATGAATTCCTGGGTGTGTTTTTTTTTAAAGCTTCCATCAACGTTTGCCTCACTTATTTATGTTTGTCTTAAAGTCAGCCAGAGTAAATGAGAGTAGAAATACTCGTAAATATTTAATTAACAATTTAAATAGCTAATAATGAAGTGATGAATGGCATCGAAAGAAGCAGCAAGACATTAGAAAGAAGACTGGTGACCTCTATCATCATCAGCATCAGTCTTCGACTGGCTTGATAATGATTATTACTAAGAACTCTGATGAGAGGATGAATGAGCAAATAAATGGATGGATAAATGGATGATTCTTAAAAAAGAAAGAAGCGAAGATGCCTGACAGCCTCATCCATTCGTCGTCGTAGATTTCAACGACATTGCCTTGGAAAAAATCCAATTCATGGCCATAATGCAATTAAGAAATGTGTAAAAGCAATTTAAAATTTAAACTACGATATAAAGAATGAAAATTGTGGCATTAAGTATGACGATCATAATATCTATCCACTTGGTATGAGGAAAAAAATAAATTTCCGAATGGAATTATGTCTAAGTGTCAGAGAAGATTTCCTCTCAAACGGAAATTGAAACGACGACTACATCGTTATTGAGTGAATGTTCAATAGAAAAATGATTATGCTTCAGCACGAAGGAGATTAACCTAAATTATTGAGTTGTGATGATGTTAATAATAGTCGTGTTTTTTGTGGGGATATCTAAAGCAAAGCTATGACGGTTTTATTTAATATTTAATAAATTTATATTCATTAGAAATATACCCTTATTTCTAATGTATACAAATTTATAAAATCTCAGTATCACCGAATCTTTGGGGGGGTCGAAATCTCGGGCAGATGAACACTATACCAAGGATCGTATGCAAGAAATTTTACAAGGTTGGGATCAAAATACAGCCTCAAGAAAATCAGTTTAAATGCTAAGGTTCCAGAAATTAAGATTAATGAAGTACGTATATAGAAAAGATATAACACACTGAAAAAAATATTTTGGTGATTAAAGATTACGAAACCTAAATTTTAGGATGCGAAATTTACAAAATATTGATTTCTTTAAAATAACGAAATTTTAATTAAAATAAAGTTTATGATTTCTTTAAAATAACGAAATTTTAATTAAAATAAAGTTTATAATCATAGCTTCAAATTTTTTTCATTAAATTTAGGACACCAATTTTTCAAATTTGCGCCCCTCCGTTAAAGTCACATGTCTTCGAACTAAGGCTAATTTTCCTTAAAGTAAAGGAACATTTTTTACTTTGAAGTATCCGTTATAATTTGGATTTTCAACATGGCATTTGTTTGTACATGAGTACCTTTATTAATAAACCTCGAAAAGAAAATGAAAATTTGATAAATGAAATCTGTATCCTAATTTTAAATTTAATGGTCCTAGATTTAAAACCAGATAGGTCGCTAAAAATTTCTTTATTTTAAAGAAGCCGCATCTTTGGCTCGGAATCAATACCAAAATCCGTAAAAGAAGGTCAAAATCTTTGAATCGACGTAAACTTTTTTTGAGTGCAGATTCTGGATAAATAAAAAAAATGTTTTTTTTTTATTACTACCGAAATTTTATATTCCTTGTCTAAACCTTCAAAGGTTTAATGAAATTTTCCAAGCACTCAGCGCTGAAAAAAATATTTACCTGGAATCAAAAAGATCGCGCAACCTAAATTTTAGGACACGCAATATTCACAATATTAAGGAATACATTTCTTTGAAATAATGAATGAATAAGAAGGTTTATAATCTTTGCTTCAAAATTCAATAAGAATTTGGAACACAAATTTTGGAAATTTGCAGCCCTTCGTTAAAGTCGCATGCTTTTCAACCAAGGAAAATTTTGCTTAAAGAAAAAAAAACATTTTTGATTTTAAGAAATCGTCCTTAAATTAACTGAAACATTGAATTTTTTGATTTAAGATAAAAACGCTTCAAATATAGGCTAAGGCATATTCTGCGGTTTTTAACGTTTTTATACCCTCCACCATAGGATATTAACTTTGTCATTCCGTTTGTAACACATCGAAATATTGCTCTAAGACCCCATAAAGTATATGGGTCGTGGCGAAATTCTGAGTCAATCTAAGCATGTACGTCCGTCCGTCTGTTGAAATCACGATAACTTCCGACCGAAACAATCTATCGACTTGAAACTTGGCATAAGTAGTTCTTATTGATGTAGGCCGGACGGTATTACAAATGGGCCATATCGGACAACTTTTTCGTATAGCCCCCATATAATCCGACTCTCAGATTTAGCTTGCGGAGCCTCATGGAGAAGCAAATTTCATCCGATTCCGCTGAAATTTGGTACATTTTGTTACTATACGGTCTCTAAAAACCATGCAAAAATTGGTCCACATCAATCCATAATTATATATAGCCCCCATATAAACCGAACCCCCGATTTGACCTCCGGAGCCTCTGAGAGAAGCAAATTTCATCCGATTCCGCTGAAATTTGGTACATGGTGTTAGTATATGGTCTCTAACAACCATGCAAAAATTGGTCCACATCGGTCCATAATTATATATAGCCCCCATCTAAACCAATCCCCAGATTTGACCTCCGGAGCCTCTAAGAGAAGCAAATTCCATCCGATCCGGCTGAAATTTAGTACATGATGTAAGTATATGGTCTCTAACAACCATGCAAAAATTGGTCCACATCGGTCCATAATTATATATAGCCTCCATCTAAACCGATCCCCCGATTTGGCTTGCGGAGCCTCTAAGAGAAGCAAATTTCATCTGATATAAGCCGATCCCCAGATTTGAACTCCGGAGCCCTTTGGAACAGCACAATTCACCCGATCCGGGTGAAATTTAGTACATTGCGCTAGCCGCTAACAACCATGCCAAAATTGGTCCATATCGGTCTATAGTTATATATAGCCGATCCCCAAAAAAAATCTATCAAAATTTTATTACTACAGAAAATCTTGCCAAAATTTTTTTACTAAAGCAAATTTTGTCAAAATTTTATTATTATAGAAAATTTTGTCAAAACTGTATTACTATACAAAATTTTTTCAATATTTAAGTTTATAGAAAATTTTGTCAAAATTTTGTTTCTATAGGAAATTTTGTTAAAAATTTATTACTATACAAAATTGTGTCAAGATTTTATATCTATAGAAATTTTTTCAAAACTTTATTTCTATAGGAAATTCTGTCAAAATTTTATTGCTATAGAAGATTTTGTCAAAATTTTATTTCTACAGAAGATTTTTTCGAAACTTTATTACTGTATAAAATTTTGTCAAAATTTTATTTCTATATAAAATTTTGTCAAAATTTTATTTCCAATGAAAATGTTGTCAAATTTTATTTCTATAGACAATTTTGTAAAAATTTTATTTCTATAGAAAATTTTGTTAAACTGAATTATATACGTATTTATATATTGAATTATATACGCTTTTTTGTTTAATATATACCCCGTCTGGACTAACTTACAATTTAGAAGACGGTGTTAAGAAGTTTTAAGATACCGAGAGAGCCACCGTGGTGCAATGGTTAGCATGCCCGCCTTACATACACAAGGTCGTTGGTTCGATTCCTGCATCGACCGAACACCAAAAAGTTTTTCAGCGGTGGATTATCCCACCTCAGTAATGCTGGTGATATTTCTGAGGGTTCCAAAGCTTCTCTAAGTGGTTTCACTGCAATGTGGAACGCCGTTCGGACTCGGCTATAAAAAGGAAGTCCCTTGTCATTGAATTTAACACGGAATCGGGCAGCGCTCAGTGATACTAATCTAAGTGAGCCTGATACATCGGGCTGCCACCTAACCTAACCTAACCTAAGATACCTTATCATCGGCAAGTGTTACCGCAACCCAAGTAATTCAATTGTGGATAACAGTCTTTAGTAGAAATTTCTATGAAATCCGTGGTGGAGGGTACATAAGATTCGGCCTGGCCGAACTTACGGCCGTATATACTTGTTTTTATACCCACCACCATAGAATGGTGACGGGGGTATAATAAGTTTGTCATTCCGTTTGTAACAGATCGAAATATCGATTTCCGACTATATAAAGTATATATATTCTTGATCAGGGAGATTTTCTAAGACGATATAACGATGTCCGTCTGGCTGTCTGTCTGTTGTAATCACGCTAAAGTCTTCAATAATGAAGCAATCGTGCTGAAATTTTGCACAAACTCGTCTTTTGTCTGCAGGCAGGTCAAGTTCGAAGATGGGCTATATCGGTCCAGGTTTTGATATAGTCCCCATATAAACCGACCTCCCGATTTGGGGTCTTGGGCTTATAGAAATCGTACCAATTTGCCTGAAATTTGAAATCTGGAGGTATTTTATGAGGTATTTTATGACCGAGGTGTGCCAAAAATGGTGAGTGTCGGTCCACGTTTTGGTATAGCCCCCATATAGATCGATCTCCCGATTTTACTTCTTGGGCTTATAGAAATCGCAGTTTTTATTCAATTTACCTGAAATTGGAAATCTAGAGGTATTGTAGGACCACAAATACGTGTGCCAAAAATTGTGAGTATCGGTCCATATTTTGGTATAGCCCCCATATAGACCAATCTCCCGTTTTTATTTCTTGGGCTTATAGAAATCGCAGTTTTTATTCAATTTACCTGAAATTGGAAATCTAGAGGTATTGTTGCACCACAAATACGTGTGCCAAAAATTGTGAGTATCGGTCCATGTTTTGGTATGGCTCCCATATAAAACGACCTCCCGATTTGGGGTCTGGGCCTTATAGAAACCGTAGTTTTTATCCAATTTGTCCGAAATTGGAAATCTAGAGGTATTTTAGGACCGTAAAGAGGTGTGCCGAAAATGGCGAGTATAGGTCCATTTTTTGGTATAGCCCCCATATAGACCGATTTCCCGATTTTACTTCTTGGGCTTCTAGAATCCGAAGTTTTTATCCTATTTGCCTGAAATTGGAAATCTAGAGCTATTTTCGGGTCATAAAGAGGTGTGCCGAAAACGGTGAGTATCGGTCCATATTTTAGTATAGCCCCATAAGAACGATCTCCCGATTTAACTCCTTGGGTTTCTGGAAACCGTAGTTTTTATCTGATTTGCCTGAAATTGTAAATAGTCTGGTATTTTAAAATCACAAAAACGTGTATCGGATTAAGTTTTTATCGGTCCATTTCGGGAAGTGTCCTCAAGTCCTCAAGCCCTCCTGAAATTTCAAAGGAAACCCTAATATTTGGTTCATGGTGGTGGGTATTTAAGATTCGGCCCGACCGAACTTACTGCTGTATCTACTTGTTAGTTGAAATGTCTTCAATCACAGAAAATCAATTACAAAATTAATTGACCCAATTAATTGTTGTGAATGAGTTTTGTTTCAATTAAAAAATTGAACCAATTTAATTGAATTTTTTTTTTAAATTCAATTAAAATTTTAGTAGGAAATAAAATTTGTTTTTTTTTCTGTGTCCATCCACTTGTGATTTTCCAGCAAATTGAAAGCAATCAAACTATCACACTTGAATTTCGCCACAAATATATTTATTCAAACTCTACTTCGAGTACAAATTATGTCAGAAACCTTTGTGCCTATGAGAATGTTTTTTTCAGTGTAGCACAAAAATAATGGAAAACTTACTACACCCTTCAAAAATTTGCTTCCAATGTCAAGAGTATAATTTTTATTGGAAAGCTCCTCATTTCTAGAGTGAATATATGTATATTCAAAAAAAAAAACACACACACATTTCAAATAATTTACATAAAAGGTCCTCGTGTTCAGTTCAAACATCATTGAAAATATTTTCGTAGTTATTCACAAAAGAGGAATCAAATAACCTTTTAGTACTTCAACTGTTCTAGCAGATTTAGACACAAATTTCATTATCTGTCAATTTTCCACGCCAACTTATCGATAGGACATAATGAAATTTTTTCTAAATAAACAATTTGGCAATATACCAGTACGAGGGTAAAGAGAAAGAGATTTCTCTTTTTATATCTCATTCTCTCGCTCTCTCTCTCTCATCTGCTTAGCCATGGGGTAGAACATGTTATATGTTGGTGTTATATATATAGATGGGTTCAATGAGTCTGTAAAATAAATTTCGTGGAATTTATCTCTCCAATGAAAAAGAATTTGTTTGTTTTTTGGATGTAAAATGTTTGCCATGTTTACATGGATACGTTGGTGGTGACTAGAAGTGAAGAAGTCAATGCATCGGTTGAGTAATCAATGTAAGACAAACTGAAACGGAAATTGTGAAAATACCAGATGGTACAAGAAAAGGGTATAATACCATATATTGGAAGCATGTTAGACATACGAACAACTTAAGTAGCATGTTTTGGACAGAAATATTAAATAGTATGTAATTCGGCACATATGGATTTCCGTACAGTACCCCATAATTCCAAATTTTATATACAGAAAACAGAAAAATCTTTCAAAGGAAACGAATAACTACATCTTGCGAAAATGTACTAAATTGTACTACAATTTTTGAGATTTCTACAATGCGTTGATAAACAACGAAAATGTAATGAACTTTTACTCTTTGTTAACTGCCACTTAAAATATGTATGTACGACCGAAAGTTCGGTAAGGCTGAATGTAATGTAGCCTCCACCAAGCGATTGCATACAAAGTTCTACTAAATCTGTCATCCACAATCGTATTACTTCGATTGTGGTAATAATTACTGACGACAAATTATCGGAAAACATTTAACATTGTCTTCTAAACTACACGTTCGTCCATATACCAGTTCGACCACTATGTAGGCCAAATACTATCTCAAATCCATGAACCAGTTTTCTAATTTTTGCTACTTAGCAGTGGCGATTTGACAATGATATGTGATAGATCTCGACAAGATTGGTGGTTAATTGGTTTTGGTACAATATTTGGCCAAATCGGGCGACATTTGCACAATTCGGAGCCTTGTCCAAACCAGTCAACGTTTCTGTGGAAAGTCATTATAGTGTGTAGGATATAACAGGGCATGACTACAAGAGCTTCACGAAACAACACGTACACTGATGTGGCAGCCGCTGGCCAATGGGTAGGATCCATCGGGTCAATCCGGTATAGAAAACCCGCCGCCGTGGGATTGTCGATGACATATGCGATCGATTGAACGACTACCTCGCTGATCTTATCAGTTATTTGACTGCAAGAAATATGAGGATATGTCCCACCAAATCCTCAGCCACACTATTCAATACATGGACGGCGGAAGTTCGCTGGCAGTTCAATGTCAGAGTCGACGGCAAAGTAATTCCGACCACAAACTACACCAAGATTCTCGGGGTCACATTCGACAGCCTTTATAAGTTGTTTGCCAATGCCACTGCAATTTGTGATAAGCTCCGCCGTAGAAACAAGGTCCTCAAGTCGCTTGCCGGCAGCACTTGGGATGCGGACAAAGAAACCTTGTTAACTACATATAAGGCAATTGACCGGTCAGTGGTAAACTATGCAGCGCCAGTGTGGACACCTCAAACGAGCGACATACAGACCTGTCAGAATGCTGCCTTTAGAACTGCAACAGGGTGCCTCCGCAGTACACCCTTGGATAACCTTTATGTGGAGACCAAGATCATCCCAGCACGTCGACAAAATTACATGTTGTCAAAGCAGAACCTCTTGGGATACTATCGAAGTTGTCATACAAATCACCATCTTGTGGATAGGCAACCTCCACCCAGGAATGTAAGGGTTGTTCTTCAACTGCTAGAGCGCGAGATCCAGCGTTATAAAAGAGAGCCTCTAGGCAGCATACCAGACAGGTCTGAACAGGATTCATGAGGATACTGTAGCTGAAGCGGTGAGAAGCTAAAAAGTTAATCCTGTTCTCGGAGCTCGACCACCGCCCATAGCACCGGAGGAGAGAGAACTCCCACGGCCGAACAGGGTAGTTTTGGCCCAACTAAGATCATGCAAGTGTAGCCGCCTCAATTCCTACTTGTCAGTGATTGATAGCAGCGTAGCTGACGTGTGTCCCACAAGAACTTCAAGAGGTCAAAACTGGCAATTGGTTTATGAGAGGGCTGTACATAATTATAGACCTGTATGGACCAATTAGTGCATGGTTGTTAGAGGGCACATACCAGTATCGCGTACTAAATTTCAACCAGATCCAAGAGGTTTCGAATGTCACATCTGGTGGATGACTTTATATGGGGGTTGTAGTTAAAGTGGTCCGATATTTCCCATTTGTAATCTCGGTTGCCACAGTTGGTAGAATTGTACCAAAAAATGGTAGATTGGTTACTGTTTGGAAGATAGAAACAAAATTTTGACAAATTTTCTATAGAAATAAAATTTGACAAACATTTTCTAAAGAAATAAAATTTTTCACAACATTTCCTATGGAAATAAAATTTTGCCAAAATTTTCTATGGAAATAAAATTTTGACAAACTTTTTTATAGGAATAAAATTATGACAAAATTTAGAAATAAAATTTTGACAAATTTTGAAAATTTTTCTATAGAAATAAATTTTTTACAAAATATTGAAATAAAATTTCGACAAAATTTAGAAACAAAATTATGAAAAAATTTAGAACTACAATTTTGACAAAAATTTTTATAGAAATAACAGTTTCTATAAAAAAAAATTTACAAAATTTTCTATGGAAATAAAATTTTAACAACATTTTCTGTGAACAAAATCTTCTATAGAAAAAAAAATGTTGATACAATTTTCTATAGAAATAAAAGTTTAAGAAAATTTAGAAATGAAAATTTGAAAAAATGTTCTATAGTAATAAAATTTTGACAAAATGTTCTATAGAAATAAAATTTTGATAAAACTTTTATGGAAATAAAATTTTGTGCAAAATTTTCTAAAGAAATAAAATTTTGGCACACTTTTTGATAGGAATAAAATGTTGACAAAATTTAGAAATAAAATTTTGAAAAAATTTAGTAATACAATTTTAACAAAATTTAAAAATAAATTTTTAACAAAATTTAAAAAAAAATTAAAAATAAAATTTTGAAAAATTTTCTATAGAAATAAAATTTTTACAAAACAATGAATAAAATTTCGACAAAATTTAGAAAAAAAAAATTGACAAAAAATAAAATATATGTAAAAAATATATAAAAAATAAAATTTTGACAAAATTTTTTATAGAAATAAAATTGTCTATAGAAAAAAATTTGACAAAATTTTAACAAAATTTTCTATGAACAAAATTTTCTATAGAAATAAAATTTTGATAAAATATTCTATAGAAATAAAATTTTGACAAAATTTAGAAATCAAATTTTGACAAAATTTTCTACAGAAATAAAATTTTGATAAAATTTTCTGTAGAAATAAAATTTTGATACAATTTTTTATAGAAATAAAATTTTGACAAAATTTAGAAATAAAATTTTCATAAAATTTTCTATAGAAATAAAACTTTGACAAAATATTCTATAGAAATAAAATTTTGACAAAATCTTCTATAGAAATAAAATTTTGACAAAAATTTGTATAGAAAAAAAAATTAAGAATGAAATTTTGGCAAAATTTTCTATAGAATAAACCCAGCAAAAAAAGAGCTTCCAAAAAAGTAATTTGGATCTCCAATCTGTGATCCGGAAGTAGTGCAAACTTGGATCATCTCCACTGAATTTTACATGGGCTTGTCATAGGACGGAAGTACACCCTTTTTGGATCCTTTGCATTGCTTTAGAAGTTGTGCCCTGGAAGTTAATTTGAATGAAGAAATTTAAAATGCAAAAAAAAAATTTTTCAACCAATTTCACTTTTTTCCATCCATATGTTTTATTACACAATTATTTTCCTATCATATAATTTTTACAATTTGAAAAACTTTTTCGCTCCGACCAGGGGTTGAACCTGGGTTTGCTGGCACCATAACAGAACGCCTTAGCACACTCAGCCACAAACGCCATTGAACATAAAGCGTCGAAAGGTCAATTCAAATGTTTGTGATATGATCGTAATATGACACCAAGGAATAACATTCTAATTGCTTCTCGCCATGTTCTTCATTAGTATGAACGAAAAGATAAGAAACGCAGGTTCAAATCTCAACAGCGGCATTTTTTATCAAATATTTTTCTAAAAAAAATATTTTTATGACATGCATATTTTATATTTTCGTCATATATTTTGGTATAAATATATTTTTTCCATTAAAAATCAACAAAAAAATTAAAAATTCTCGTAATTTGCAAAATGTTCTCAAAAGAACTTCCATGGAAGCGAAAAAGTCAAATGACACAGGTTCAAATCTCAACGGGGATGAAATAAATTTTTTTATTATTATTTTTTTACTTCGGAAGTAGAAAAAACAAGTAAGGAAAGTCTAAAGTCGGGCGGGGCCGACTATATTATACCCTGCACCACTTTGTAGATCCAAATTTTCGATACAATATCACATCCGTCAAATGTGTTGGGTGCTATATATAAAGGTTTGTCCCAAATACATACATTTAAACATCACTCGATCTGGACAGAATTTGATAGACTTCTACAAAATCTACAGACTCAAAATTTAAGTCGGCTAATGCACTAGGGTGGAACACAATGTTAGTAAAAAAATATGGGAAGCATTTAAATCTGAAGCAATTTTAAGGAAACTTCGCAAAAGTTTATTTATGATTTATCGCTCGATATACATGTATTAGAAGTTTAGGAAAATTAGAGTCATTTTTACAACTTTTCGACTAAGCTGTGGTGATTTTACAAGGAAGATGTTGGTATTTTGACCATTTTTGTCGAAATCAGAAAAACATATATATGGGAGCTATATCTAAATCTGAACCGATTTCAACCAAATTTGGCACGCATAGCTACAATACTAATTCTACTCCCTGTGCAAAATTTAAACTAAATCGGAGTTAAAAATTTGCCTCTGTGGTCATATGAGTGTAGATCGGGCGAAAGCTATATATGGGAGATATATCTAAATCTGAACCGATTGCAACCAAATTTGGCACGCATAGCTACAATACTAATTCTACTCCCAGTGCAAAATTTCAACTAAATCGGAGCTAAAGATTGGCCTCTGTGGTCATATGAGTGTAAATCGGGCGAACGATATATATGGGAGCTATATCTAAATCTGAACCGATTTCAATGAAATTTGGCACACTTGATAATAGTACTAATTGTTCTTCTTGTGTAAAATTTTAAGCCAATTAGGGTAAAACTCTGGCTTCTGGACCATATAAGTCCATATCGTACGAAATATATATGGGAGCTATATCTAAATCTGAACCGATTTCTTCCAAAATCAATAGGGATCTATTCTGAGCCAAAACACATACTTGTGCCAAATTTTAAGTCGATTGGACTAAAACTGCGACCTAGACTTTGATTACAAAAATGTGTTCACGGACAGACGGACATCGCTATTTCGACTCAGGAGCCCACCCTGACCATTTTTGCCAAAGACACCATGTGTCTATCTCGTCTCCTTCTGGGTGTTGCAAACATATGCACTAACTTATAATACCCTGTTCCACAGTGTGGAGCAGGGTATAAAAATCATTGGGGGATCCCAAGATGCGCTTTAGAAGAAATGTTTGTGCAATTGGCCAAAAGGGCTACATCGGAAGTGGAAAAAAAACTCAATGGGGGATTCTGGGATGGGCTTTAAAAGAAATGTTTGTGCATCAACTTCCAATTTTTCAAAATGAAATTTTTTTAGTTAATAGTTTTTTGGTAAAATTTTTGATAGTTTTTTGCAATACCATCTGACCTGCGTCACTAACTACCACTTGTGCTTAGCTTCAAGATTGTTTCGTTCGGAAGTTAGCGTGGTTTCAACAAAGGGACGGGTGGACCTCGCTAGATCGATTCAGAATTTCACCAGGACTCAGAATACATACACTTTATGGGGTCTGAAACCAGCATTACAATGTGCTAAAAATTGAATGCAAAGTTAATACCCATCCTACGATGGAGGGTATAACAAACAAAAATATGATTTTACAAATTGGAGTACCAGCAGGATTCGTACCCGGGTCATGATTGCCACTCGACCTAAAAAGAATCTACCAAAATTTGGAGAAAATTATAATAAGAAACTACCAAACAAAAAAAACTATATTTTGCAAAATTTTATCTCTATAGAAAATTTTATCAAAATTTCATTTCTAAAAAATGAAACAAAAAAAATATATATTTTGTAAAATTTTATCTCGATAGAAAATTTTATCAAAATTTCATTTCTATAGAAAAGCTACGAAGTACCTCTTAGTTGGAGAAGTACCTTTTATTTTGCAAAATTTTATTTTTATAGAAAATTTTATCAACATTTTATTTCTATAAAAATCCGTGTTATGAAGTACCTCTTAGTTGGAGAGGAATCTTTTGCTAAACCTACCAAAACATCAAGATTTCTACCAATCTACCAAACAGTTAAAAAATCTACCATTTGTTATGTGTGTTTGTAGTATGCAACTGGTAACCGATAATTATTGTGAATGGCAATCCACTATTTTTAAAACTTTGGTACTGGTAATGCAAAAGGAATGACTTTAGGTCTGGACAGGTAACTTATTATTTTTAAATACCCAATAATGCTGATGTTTATTACTTGTAATTCTGGAGGAATCATTAGTGGTTACCCAGTTTTGGTAAAATTAAGTAAGTAAAATATTCTATAATTGTATTTAAAATCTCGTCTCTACGATATAATAGTCAAGCGTTTACATCTCTAAACATTACAATTTAATTACATTCATTTGGGTAATGTCACCCCCTCATTCGCACTATGTTATCATGCTTTCTTGACATTTTAAAACTTTCCCATTTACACTTCAAATTGTAAGACATAAATTCGAGGATTTAATTTGACTTTGATGGACACAATGGCTAGCACTTAGTCTCTGCATAGTCCGTGGTTATTATTGTACTTACCCGTTGGACTTGGTGTTAAGGACATCATGTCGAAACGTATATTACGTGGCTCAAACTGATAATCTTTGAAAAATGTTAATTTCGCTCCACGTGTCTTGTTCAGACCACTCACGGCTGTGTGTATGGCTCTTAGATATTCACGCTTTCCAAAATTCGTATGTGGGGCAATGAGACCAATATAGAGTTGTTCCTTGTTGGCAACCGATGATTTACTCATGCCACCGGCCAAACGTAACGCATTCGTTGGTGGGCAGGAATAAATTAAGACCATGATGACCATAAACATCGTTGAGAGATAACAAAAGGACGAAAACCTTGATGTTGATGTTGATGTTGATGAGGATGACGATGGCGTAAACAATGGATGCAGTGAATATTTGTTGGCAGAGATAGATGCTCTAGGTGATGAGGTTCCTCTTTGTCTGTCACTGTAGGAAATCACTGTTGAAGAATCGGCAGTAGACCAGGTATTTTTTCTGGTGGTGCTAGTGGTGGTGGTATTGTTTTTGGTATTCCTACTGTTGCCGCTGCTTCTGGCATTTACAGCCACAACAAAAGCTGTAATTGTTTTAAGAAATCGCCTGAGTCGCCAAATGTATGTTTCGGAGGCATTGGCGGCATGGTTTTTGTAGCGATAATGTTGTTGCTGGAGGTGTTGATGTTGGCATTGGTAATGACATTGCTGATGGCTACCGGCAACACCACAAGGACCTTCACTACCACATTGTGGATGGTCATGGATGTTGTTGTTGTTGCTACTGCTATCCTGGTAGTGGCATTGTTGGTGGGTTGTTGGGGAAATGTTGTTGCTAATCCTGGTATTTGTTGTCGTTGATTTGGGGGAACATGTGGGCCCTGCTGATGTGGTCGTTGTTACCATTGATCCTTTAAGATCAGAAAATCTAACTTGCTTTATTGTTGTTGACTTTAACGTGGAACTTGGCGAATCGAACAAATCCCTTTTGGGGTCTTCAAGGTTCTCTTGATGCAATTCTTGACTATTATGAGACATTTTTGGACTTCTTGCTGTAAACTCTAGTGATTGTTGCCTCAGAGAAGACGGCAACACTTTCTCATTTTTCCAATGAGACTGATGATGTTGTGGTTGTCTTGTTAAGGATTTGAAGTTTTCCAGTGTTATAGGACAGGCAGTGTTCGTATCATTCATCCTTTTGGGGGAATTCAGTTTACTCCATATCTTTGATGAGGGCTTGTCACTCATCTTTTTGACTTGACAGATTTTCCAACGTTCATAGGGCGTTTTCATACCATCATGATGATGGTGGCATAAGGAAGGATTATCATTTCTAAACTCATCCTCATCATCATCAACTGCCTGGGCTGTGCCATCGATCTCCATGGGGCAACAACTATGGTGAACATTGTCTGTGGACAGATTTTGACTCCTGAGTTTTTGATGGTGCTTAACTGATACTGCAACTGATGTCTGGCATTGATGATGTCGTGGCCTCCAGCTGTTGTGTTGTAATGCAGACCTGCTGTTTAAGCCTTCATTGTTTAGAGCATGGCAAAATCCTTTCATTTTGTGATGATTGCTTTTTTGTTGTTGTTACTTTTGTTTTGGTCTCCCGTAACCTTCCTCAAAGGATTGTTTTCTATTTTTGGCGTTTTATGCCAACTTAACAAAATGGCACAATGAAGAAAAAAACTGGGATTGGGTGGGGTACAGAGAAAACTGGCCTGGCAATTGAACTTTTTCCCTTTGCTATCTTCGTTCGCTTAGTTTTTGTTCTTTTTGCGTTTCTTCACTAAATGTTCATTTTGAAAGGATTTGGGTTTTTATGGCACAATATTCGTAGCCCCCCATTTCCGCTCTCTGGGAAACATCATCATCAACATTACCAGTCGCGTTTTACAGGAATCTTGTAGCCTGGATAACTAAGATATTTGCCGGTAGTTATTTTGTTGTTGCCTCTGAGACTGCTTTCAGTTTCGTCCTGTTAATGGCTATCAACGTCAAAGGAAATAAAATTCCAAAAAATCTCCTACTATAGGTTCCCTGCCAACCAACAAAGTGCAAAAAGGGTGATTCCCCACTTTCGACTGCTTATGAATTTACTTCAATGGCTTGATTGGCTTTTTTTGTTTTGGCTTTTGCTACAGAAAAGCTGCAAGAGATTTTGCCAAGTTCGTTTAGCTTCATTCAATATCTTTGCAAACTTTTGATAACGACAACCCCATTGTAGTTAGACACAAAGATGTTATTATATAAGCTAGGAAAAGCAATATTTCGTTAACGATTGGCAACAGCTTTAGAGAGACGAGTCAAGTGTATGCAATTTTGAAGGCCCAAACAAATCATCCGGATTTTCTTTTTAGGCTGTAGTGTTGCTTAGTACAAAATTGTATTGGAATTTTTGTCATTTGCAATTTCTTTTCAATCCTAATATTCTTAGTTGTAGTCTAGATTGGTTTTCTCATTTAGAGGTCATTTACATTTATTCCATTTGATTACTTTTTGGTTTGCTTTTTCACAACTTATTATTCTGTAATGAAAAGAAATGAATACAAGAGAATGTTTAATGAAAAGAATAACAAGATGACTTAGAGAAAAGTAAAATAGTTTCTTTTTGATTAACTTGATTGAATAGAGAAAAGGTTTTCCTCTTAATCATGTACTTAAGCCACCCATAAACTTTAGGTGATTTATCCCCCCCCCCAAGGCATAAAAGAGATAAAGGTGTAAAAATGTACAAAGAATAGTGAAGGACTTATTTTTATTAAATCACATTAGTACAATAAGAAAATAAAAACGTTTGAAAAACGTGTACCAAAAACGTTTATCTTTTGTTGTAGTTTTTTGATAGTGGACAGTGGATAGTGTGTTCGCTTACAAACTGTATGGTCCGCGGTTCGATTCTCCGTCCAGGCGAAAGATAAAATTAAAAAAAAAAAAAAAAAACAAGTATATACAGCAGTAAATTCGGCCGGGCCGAATTTTAAATACCCACCACCATGAATCAAATATGATAGTTTACTTTGAAAACTCTTCGTCGTAGTGGGTTACTTGATAATATATAGAATTGTAGGGGGTTTGATGACAAATCTCCTCCCAAGGCAGTCAGCTCCCGAAGACAAACTTTAAAGATTCTACCTATGAAGGCCAGATAAGATTCCAGATTTATGAGAACCAATTTTGTTTAAGTTTTAGAGAAATTATAAACATATCGTGTATATGATTAAATTACGCCTTGATTTGAAATCTTAAATCTGTAGATTTTTTCCGCCATTATTTAAATAAATACGATGAGTAAAATCTGTAAATTTTACTTTCAGTTTGAAGCAATTTTCATGATCAGTGCGCCTGCTATTTTAGAGAATTTTAGAGTTGAATAAACGAAAATACTTTATAAGAAAAGGAAATTTAGTTTGTCTAAAATTTCATTATAGATTACTAATTTCCAGCAAATCGGATAAAAACTACGGATTCTAGAAGCCCAAGAAATAAAGCCGGGAGATCGGTGTATATGGGGCTACACCAAAACATGGACCGATAGGTACCATTTGCCAATCACATATTTGTGATCTTAAAATACATCCAGAATTTCAAACAAATCGGTAAGAAAACATAGTCTCTAGACGCCCAAGAAGTAAAAATCGAGAGATCAGTCTATATGGGGGTTATACCAAAAAATGGACCGATATTCCTCAATTTCGGCTCACTTATTTGTGGTCTAAAAATACCTCTATATTTCGAATTTCAGGCAAATCGGGTAATAAATACAGTTTATAGAAGATCAAGAATTTCAGGCAAAGCGGATGGTAAATATAGTTTCTAGAAGCCCAAGAAGCAAAATCGGGAGATCGGTCTATATGGGGCTATACCAAAAAATGGACCGATGGGCACCATTTTCGGCACACCTTTTTATGGTCCCAAAAGAACTCTAGATTTTCAATTTCAGGAAAATCGGATAGAAAATATAGTTTCTAGAAGCCCAAGAAGCAAAATCGGGAGACCAGTCTCTATGGGGCCTATATCAAAACATGGACCGATGAGCACGTTTTTCGGCACACCTTTTAATGGTCCCCAAATACCTCTAGATTTCCAATTTCAGGCAACTTGGATAAAAACTACGGTTTTTATAGGCCCAAGACTCTAAATCGGGAGGTTGGTTTATATGGGGGCTATATCAAAACATGGACCGATACAGACCATTTTCGACTCACCTCTTTATGGTCCCAAAATACCTCTAGATTTTCAATTTCATACAAATCGGATAGAAAATACTGTTTCTAGACGCCCAAGAAGCACAATCGGGAGATCGGTCTATATGGGGGCTATATCAAAACATGGACCGATACGGACCATTTTCGACACACCTCCTTATGGTCCTAAAATACCTCTACATTTTCAATTTCAGACAAATTGGATAGATAATACTGTTTCTAGACGCCTATGAAGCAAAATCGGGAGATCGGTCTATATGGGGGCTATACCAAAACATGGACCGATGCGGACCATTTTCAACACACCTCTTTATTGTCCCAAAATACCTCTGGATTTCCAATTTCAGGCAAATCTGATAAAAACTACGGTTTTTATAGGCCCAAGACCCCAAATCGGGAGGTCGGTTTATATGGGGACTATATCAAAACTTGGACCGATATAACCCATCTTCGAACTTGACCTGCCTGCAAACAAAAAACTAATCTGTGCCAAATTTGGGGACGATATCGCCATTAATGAAGGCTGTAGCGTGATTACAACAGACAGACGGACAGACGGACATGCTTACATCGTCTTAGAATTTCTCCCTGATCAAGAATATATATACTTTATATAGTCGGAAATCGATATTTCTATGTGTTACAAACGGAATGACAAACTTATTATACCCCCGTCATCATTTTATGGTGGTGGGTATAAAAATCAGGTAAGGAAAGTCTAAAGTCGGGCGGGGCCGACTTATTATACCCTGCACTTTACAGATCTAAATTTTCGATACCATATCACATCCGTCAAATGTGTTGGGGGCTATATATATAGGTTTGTCCAAAATACATACATTTAAATATCACTCGATCTGGACAGAATTTGATAGACTTCTACAAAATCTATAGACTCAAAATTTAAGTCGGCTAATGCACTAGGGTTGAACACAATGTTAGTAAAAAACAAGTATATACGGCCGCAAGTTCGGCCAGGCCGAATCTTATGTACCCACCACCATGGATTGCGTAGAAACTTCTACGAAAGACTGTCATCCACAATCGAATTACTTGGGTTGTGGTATCTTAAAACTTCTCAACATCGTTTTCTAAATTGTGATTTAGTCCATACATGGTATATATTAGACAGAAAAGTTATGTATAGTTAAGTCTACAAATAATTACGAATCGATATGGATCTTTTTGTACGTAGAGAGCCAGACTTGAAATATGGGGGTCGCTTATATGGGGGCTATATACAATTATGAACTTGATATGGACCAATTTTTGTGTGATTGGGGATCGATTTATCTGAGGGCCATATATAACTATAGACCGATATGGACCTAGTTAAGCATGGTTGTTAACGACCATATACTAGCACAATGTACCAAATTTCAACTCACTTGGATGAAATTTGCTCCTCCAAGAGGTTCCAAAACCAAATCTCGGGATCGGTTTATATGGGGCTATGTACGATTATGGACTAATATGGACCACTTTTGGCATGGTTGTTAAATATCATATACTACCACCACGTACCAAATTTCAAGCAGATCGGATGAATTTTGCTTCTCCAAAAGGCACCGGAGGTCAAATCTGGGTATCGGTTTATATGGGAGCTATATATAATTATGGACTGATAGGAACCAATTCCTGCATGGTTGTTGGATACCATATACTAACATCACGTACCAAATTCCAACCGAATGGGAAGAATTTTGCTCTTCCAAGGGGCTCTGGAGGTCAAATCTGGGGATCGGTTTATATGGGGCCTATATATAATTATGGACCGATATCGACCAATTTTTGCATGGAAGTTTGAGGCCATATATAAACACTACGTACCAAATTTCAACTGAATCAGATGAATTTTGGTCTTCCAAGAGGTTCCGGAGGTCAAATCTGGTGATCGGTTTATATGGGGGCTATATTTAATTATGGACCGATGTGGACCACTTTTTGCATGGTTGTTAGAGACCATATACTAACATCACGTACCAAATTTCAGCCAGATCGGATGAAATTTGCTTCTCTTAGAGGCCTCGCAAGCCAAATCGGGGGATCGGTTTATATGGGGGCTATATATAATTATGGACCGATGTGGACCAATTTTTGCATGGTTTTTAGAGACCATATACTTACACCATGTACCAAATTTCAGCCGGATCGGATGAAATTTGCTTCTCTTAGAGGCCTCGCAAGCCAAATCGGGGGGATCGGTTTATATGGGGACTATATATAATTATGGACCGATGTGGACCAATTTTTGCATGGTTGTTAGAGACCATATACTGATACCATATACCAAATTTTAGCCGGATCGGATGAAATTTGCTTCTCTTAGGGGCCTCACAAGCCAAATCGGGGGATCGGTTTATATGGTGGCTATATATAATTATGGACCGATGTGGACCAATTTTTGCATGGTTGTTAGAAACCATATAATAACACCATGTACCAAATTTCAGCCGGATCGGATGAAATTTGCTTCTCTTAGAGGCCTCGCAAGCCAAATTTTGGGGTCCGTTTATATGGGGGCTATACGTAAAAGTGGACCGATATGGCCCATTTGCAATACCATCCGACCTACATCAATAACAACTACTTGTGCCAAGTTTCAAGTCGATAGCTTGTTTCGTTCGGAAGTTAGCGTGATTTCAACAGACGGACGGACGGACGGACGGACGGACGGACGGACGGACATGCTCAGATCGACTCAGAATTTCACCACGACCCAGAATATATATACTTTATGGGGTCTTAGAGCAATATTTCGATGTGTTACAAACGGAATGACAGAGTTAATATACCCCCCATCCTATGGTGGTGGGTATAACAAGTAAGGAAAGTCTAAAGACGGGCGGGGCCGACTGTATTATATCCTGCACCACTTTGTACATCTAAATTTTCGATACCATGTCACATGCGTCAAATGTGTTGGGTGCTATATATAAAGGTTTTGCCAAATACATACATTTAAATATCACTTGACCTGGACAGAATTTGATAGACTTCTACAAAATCTATAGACTCAAAATTTAAGTCGGCTAATACACAATGTTAGTAAAAAAATATGGGAAACATTTAAATCTGAAGCAATTTTAAGGAAACTTCGCAAAAGTTTATTTATGATTTATCGCTCGATATATACGTATTAGAAGTTTAGGAAAATTAGAGTCATTTTTACAACATTTCGACTTCGCGGTGGCGATTTTACTCCCTGTTCAAAATTTCAATTAAATCGGGGTAGAAGATTGGCCTCTGTGGTCATATGAGTGTAAATCGGGCGAAAGCTATATATGGGAGCTATATCTAAATCTGAACCGATTTCAACCAAATTTAGCATGCATAGCTACAATGCTAATTTTACTCCCTGTGAAAAATTTCAACTAAATCGGAGCAAAAAATTTGCCTCTGATTTAGATATAGCTCCCTATAGATATAGCTCCCTATATATGGGAGCTATATCTAAATCTGAACCGATTTCAACCAAATTTGCCACACATGACTACACTACTAATTGTACTCCTAGTGCAAAATTTCAACCAAATTGGGGTAAAACTCTGGTTTCTGGGACCGTATTAGTCCATATCGGTCGAAAGATATATATGGAAGCTATATCTAAATCTGAACCGATTTCTTCCAAAATCAATAGGGTTCTATTCAGAGCCAAAACACATACTTGTGCCAAATTTGAAGTCGATTGGACTAAAACTGCGACCTAGACTTTGATTACAAAAATGTGTTCACGGACAGACGGACAGATGGACATACGGACATGGCTATATCGACTCAGGAGCCCACCCTGAGCATTTTTGCCAAATACACCATGTGTCTATCTCGTCTCCTTCTGGGCGACGAGCGAACACCACAAAAATTTTCAGCGGTATATTATCCTCTCTCAGTATGGCTCTAAAAATGTCAAGCAAATCAGAGAGCGTACGTCTAACGTTCAAAAAGTAGGCAATGGGGAAGTCCCCTTCTCCGTCTAAATATAAAAAAATCAGGTACCCCATATTAATTTCACACATATTCTGAAAATTTAACTAAAACATAGAAGCTATTTTTATGTTGGCCTGATACCAATACAGGCTGGTTTTTCGTCCTAATTCATTACTTTAGAAGTTTCTTCGCTGTACTGCTAAAGTCAAGTAAATGGGGTCGGGGAGGGGCCCCGACAAAATATCGAAAAATAAAGTATTGGATCTTTCTCCAGACACCACCTCTAACTTTCCCTGAACATTTCAAGCAAATCGGAGAATTTTGGTGAAATAGATATGTGTATAAAACGCATTGGCCATATTTTCTACGAAATACGTATGGTAGTCTAATAGTGTAAAATTGGATATTGATAGACATTAATTACTGTGGATTTTCTTGTGACTTCATCATTTATGTGTATGTGTGTATACCTTTCTCGTATTTTAGACAGCTCCCTCGAGATGTACTTTTGCCACAACGACCACTAACGAACGCAATTATAAATCATTGGGGCGTATACGTATTTCTATCATAGCTTCATATAATATCACTACGCCACCCAGTCCCGATTTTGCAACCAGTATCTAATATATCCACAACTAGAGAATTTCAAAGAAGCAGATTAACGAGAAAATAAAAATGTTATCAATTCCGCGAAATAATTGTTGGTCATAGAATTTAGCCTTGTTTTGGTTTTAGTTAATAGGGGAATTTTGCAAATAGTTATGCTTGATAAGTTGCTTTCTCAATGTTCGAATAAAATTTCTTGGAATTCTATGGCAAAGAACTTATTTAAATATGCTAATATTTAGCAAAGGAATTCTCTAAAACTTACACAAAAATATATATGTATGTATATGTTTAAGATATTTCATGTAAAGCTGGGTATATTTAAAATATTCATATTTATTAAATATCTTAAATAGAGCAGAAATATTTTAGAAAGCTTCAATTTTTGCCAGAGAATTGAAGAATTCATAGGAAATACGGAATAACGAAGGCAATGCAAAATTTAATCCACATTTAATATTATTTTTTTTTTTTATGATAATATTTCAATGATGACTTTGGTTGACATTTCTTCTTTTTTTTTGGTCGTGTTTTTTTATTGAAATGAATGTAAACGTAAAGCATCCCTGAATTATTTCCTACCAAAAGGTCACAATAATAAAATGAACTTTGGCTTGAATAGCTAAAAGGCTTCTGAGAAAATAATGCCAAAAAAGAAATACGATTAAGTGTGACTGCTATTCTGACTCTTTGAATTGTGTTTCGAAGTAACACTTTCCTATACATTTAAAAGCTTTAATTTTTATATTAAACACCATAGGATGAGGGTATAAAACTTTTCTTATTCGATGTGCTTCCAATATCGAAATATCGATTTTCGATGGCTCTAATATGGTCCCTCTAGCAGACCCATCCTCTGATTTGACTACTTTAGGCCATGGAGGCAGCAATCATAACAAGCTTTGCTTGAAATTGGAATTCTATAAGAGGTTTAAGTCGTATTAGAATTTGCCCAATATTTAAAACTTAGATTAGAGGTGTGCGTGTGACACGAAATTCTCGTGACAAGCGTGAATCACGTGAGTCGTGAACAAAATCCAAAGCAACTCTCGTGAATGTGCGTGAATGGGACTAAAATAAATATGTCGTGCGCGAGCGTTAGTGAGAAATAAAATCGGTTGGTGAATGTGCGTGAATAAAATTTCTGCAAAATCACCCTCACGAAAATAATCAAGATTTAATTCACATTGAAATTAATTTGGCTCTCGAAGTACTATATTGGCTATCAAAATCCCATCTTCTGGGCTTTTGTATGTGAGTTCGTGTGCGTGTACGGTGACTTGCAGAACGAACAGCAGCGCACGAACTTACATACAAAATTCCAGAAGATGGTTAGTGGTACTAACCGAAATATTGGAAATAAATATTAAAACAAATCAATAATCGATTGTTTCTATGACCTCAAGCCGAACAAAATTAATAATGAGAATAAATTCTGATTATTAATAAAAATTTTGTTAAAACTTTACTTCTATAGAAATTTTGCAAAATTATATTTTTATAGAAAGTTTTGTCAAAATTTTATTTCTATAGAAAATGTTGTCAAAATTTTATTTCTATAGAACACTTGCTATATCGCTACAGAAAAGTTTCTCAATATTTTATTTACGTATTTTTGAGTGTTGTTGTCCTATTTTATGTGGTATCACAATGAACTGAATAGTCTGAGTGAGCCTGATACGTCAGGCTGCCACCTAACCTAACGTAACCTAACCTAACACTCAAAAATACGTAAATAAAATTTTGAGAAACTTTTCTGTAGCAATATAGCAAATGTTCTATAGAAATAAAATTTTGGCAAAATTTTCTATAGAAATAAAATTTTGAAAAAACTTTCTATAAAAATATAATTTTGCAAAATTTCTATAGAAGTAAAGTTTTAACAAAATTTTCTATAGAAATAAAATTTTAACAAAATTTTCTATAGAAATAAAATTTTGACAACATTTTCTATAGAAATAAAATTTTGACAACATTTTCTATAGAAATAAAATTGTGACAAAATTTTCTATAGAATTAAAATTTTGACAAAATTTTCTGTAGAAATAAAATTTTGACAAAATTTTCTATAGAAATAAAATGTTGACAAAATTATCTATGGAAATAAAATTTTGACAAAATTTTCCTTAGAAATCAAACTTTGACAAAATTTTCTATAGAAATAAAATTTGGCAAAATTATCTATGGAAATAAAATTTTGTCATTATATTATCTCTACAGAAAATTTTGTCAACATTTTTTTTTTCATAGAAAATTTTGTAATTATATTATTACTACAGAAAATTTTGTCAAAATTTTATTTGGTTTTCATTCGTTTTGTTTTGTTATTGTTGGCTTCTTCCTTTAATCATTGTTGTTGTTTTTGATTTCAGCTTAAAACCATGCATTGACTAAACTTCTAAGAAAATTTTGTCAAAATTTTATTTTTATAGAAAATTTTGTCAAAATGTTATTTTTATAGAAAATTTTGTCAAAATTTTATTTCTATAGAAAATTTTGTCAAAATTTTATTTCTAAAGCAAAATGGAAAATATTGTAAAAATTTTATTTTTAGAGGAAATTTTTTTTTTTTCATAGACAATTTTGTCAAAATTTTATTTCTCTATGAAATTTTGTCAAGATTTTATTTCCAAGAAAATTTTGTCGAAATTTGATTTTTAAGGAAAATTTTGTCAAAATTGTATTTCTAAGTAAAATTTTGTCAAAATTTTATTTATTTATTTATTTGTTCAGTCTTTGGATAATTCACAATATAATCCTTACAGACTCGCTAATTTCTAAATTGTATACATACTTCCAAAATGCTTCACTAAAAAATGTACTAATTTCTAAAATAAAATACATACATCCAAAATTTGATCAAAATCTGTTTAAGGAACGGAAAAGAAAAATTTTGTCAAAATGTTATTTCTAAGAAAAATGTTGGCAAAATTTTATTTTCATTGAAAATTTTGTCAAATTTTTATTTCTCTTTTTTTATTTTTATTTCTATAGAAAATTTTGTCCAAATTTTATTTCCATAGAAAATTTAGTCAACATTTTATTTATTTCTATAGACAATTTTGTCAAAATTTTATTTCTATAGAAAATTTTGTCAACATTTTATTTCTATAGAAAATTTTGTCAAAATTATATTTCTATTGAAAATTTTGTCAAAATTTTTTTCTATAGAAAATTTTATCACAATTTTATTTCTATAGAAAACTTTATCAAAATTTTATTTCTATAGAAAATTTTGTCAAAATTTTATTTCTATAGAAAATTTTGTCAAAATTTTATTTCTATAGAAAATTTTGTCAAAATTTTATTTCCATAGAAATTTTTGTCAACATTTTATTTCTATCGAAAATTTTGCAAACATTTTATTTCTATTAAAAATTTGGTCAACATTTTATATTCTAAGAAAATTTTCTCAAAAAAAATTTTGCAAACATTTTATTTCTATTAAAAATTTTGTCAAAATTTTATATCCATAGAAATTTTTGTCAACATTTTATTTCTATCGAAAATTTTCCAAACATTTTATTTCTATTAAAAATTTTGTTGTTCTCAAAAAAAAATTTTGCAAACATTTTATTTCTATTAAAAATTTTGTCAAAATTTTATATTCTAAGAAAATTTTTTCAAAATTTTATTTCCATAGAAAATTGTGTCAAAGTGTTATTTGCATTGAACTTTTTGCCTAAAATTTTATTTCAAATTTTGTCAAAATATTATTTTCATAGAAATTTTTTTCAATACAAAATGTGTTCGAAATTTTATTTTCATAGAAAATGTTGCCAAAATTTTATACTTATAGGAAGTTTGGTCAAAATTTTATTTCTATAGAAAATTTAAAATTGGAAAGGAATATTTACAAAATCTAACAAAACATCAAGAATTCTACAGCAAAAAATATTTACAAAATCTAACAACACATCAAGAATTCTATAGCAAAAATTCTACAATTTTTGCACGGAAGCCGTAACTTTCTTTCGCTGCTTGAAATTTTAAATCTAGCGGTACTTTCAGTCAGTTAAGAGCGACGTAGGGCGGCTATGTCAAAACACGGACCGATACATACCATATCACTTGATGGACCTAAAGTACCTATAGATTTCCAATTTAATCAAAATCGGATACATGTAGCGCCATTTATATACTCATAATTGAATTGAAAACAAGTAAGGAAAGTCTAAAGTCGGGCGGGGCCGACTATATTATACCCTGCACCACTTTGTAGATCTAAATTTTCGATACCATATCACATCCGTCAAATGTGTTGGGTGCTATATATAAAGGTTTGTCCCAAATGCATACATTTAAATATCACTCGATCTGGACAGAATTTGATAGACTTCTACAAATCTATAGACTCAAAATTTAAGTCGGCTAGTGCACTAGGGTGGAACACAATGTTAGTAAAAAATATGGGAAACATTTAAATCTGAAGCAATTTTAAGGAAACTTCGCTAAAGTTTATTTATGATTTATCGCTCGATATATATGTATTAGAAGTTTAGGAAAATTAGAGTCATTTTTACAACTTTTGGACTAAGCAGTGGCGATTTTACAAAGCAAATGTTCGTATTTTGACCATTTTTGTCGAAATCAGAAAAACATATATATGGGAGCTATATCTAAATCTGAACCGATTTCAACCAAATTTGGCACGCATAGCAACAATGCTAATTCTACTCTTTGTGCAAAATTTCAACTAAATCGGAGTTAAAAATTGGCCTCTGTGGTCATATGAGTGGAAATCGGGCGAAAGCTATATATGGGAGATATATCCAAATCTGAACCGATTTCAACCAAATTTGGCACGCATAGTTACAATGTTAATTCTACTCCCTATGCAAAATTTCAACTAAATCGGAGCAAAAAATTGGCCTCTGTGGTCATATAAGTGTAAATCGGGCGAAAGCTATATATAGGAGCTATATCTAAATCTGAACCGATTTCAACCAAATTTGACACGCATAGCTACAATGCTAATTTTACTCCCTGTGCAAAATTTCAACTAAATCGGAGTTAAAAATTGGCCTCTGTGGGCAAATGAGTGTAAATCGGGCGAAAGCTATATATGGGAGCTATATCTAAATCTGAACCGATTTGGCTGATATTTTGCAAGTTTTTCGAGACCCATAAAATATTTGGATGTACGAAACTTGAGGAAGATCGGTTGATATACACGCCAATTATGACCAGATCGGTGAAAAATATATATGGCAGCTATATCTAAATCTGAACCGATTTTTTCCAAAATCAATAGGGATCGTCTTTGAGCCGAAACAGGACCCTATACCAAATTTTAGGACAATGGGACTAAAACTGCGAGCTGTACTTTGCGCACAAAAATACATCAACAGACAGACAGACGGACAGACAGACAGACAGACGGACAGACGGACATCGCTAAATCGACTCAGAATTTAATTCTAAGCCGATCCGTATACTAAAAGTTTGGTCTATGATTTCTCTTTCTTGGCGTTACATGGAAATGCACAAACTTATTATACCCTGTACCACAGTAGTGGTGAAGGGTATAATGAAGGGATCATTTTAAGCGGGGCTTGGGCATTTCAGCAAGCTATTTTCTGCTCCATTAAGACATATTCACTTTTACATGCATTTGACCCAATTGCTGAAACACTTTTGCCACTCTGATTGAGGTATCTCCCAAAAATATGCAAACTTCGGAAACCGATCTCTTTGATTGAATAGGTTTCATCAAATACACCTAAAATTATTTATATTAAATGTATGTCCAAAACAGAGTCCTTTGATTTGCTACAGATCCCCATATTAAGCGTATTTCCACCATTTGTTATTGATCCATGATGGTGGCTATTTAAGATTCAACCAGCCGTATAAAACTGTCTATCAATAAAAATAATGAAAAAGGGAACTGTGCCATGCAAGGGTTTCACAGTGTACAAAGTGGTGTCGAAAAGACCATCATAAATAATTGAATTATTAAAGTCCATTATGCACACTACAGGGATTTATTTCAATAAAATGAGAGGCCAAGCCAACACACATGTATGTGCCTGTGTACCATATACCTAAGCCATAACGAATATGAAAAAAAAAAATATCAACAACAACAACAACATTTGTTTCTTTGCAAGAATAAAATGAACTGATTAAGCTCGTCAAAAGGAAAGAGTTGAATATTTTTATGAAGAGTGGGATAGTGAACAATATATACTTATAGACAGATTCATGCAAGGGTTGTTCTAAAGGGTGATTCTTTTGAGGTTAGGATTTTCATGCATTAGTATTTGACAGATCACGTGGGATTTCAGACATGGTGTCAAAGAGAAAGATGCTCAGTATGCTTTGACATTTCATCATGAATAGACTTACTAACGAGCCACAACGTCGAATTTTCAGTGAATGGGCCCTAGAAAAGTTGGCAGAAAATCCGCTTTTTTATCGACAAATTTTGTTCAGCGATGAGGCTCATTTCTGGTTGAATGGCTACGTAAATAAGCAAAATTGCCGCATTTGGAGTGAAGAGCAACCAGAAGCCGTTCAAGAACTGCCCATGCATCCCGAAAAATGCACTGTTTGGTGTGGTTTGTACGCTGGTGGAATCATTGGGCCGTATTTTTTCAAAGATGCTGTTGGACGCAACGTTACGGTGAATGGCGATCGCTATCGTTCGATGCTAACAAACTTTTTGTTGCCAAAAATGGAAGAACTGAACTTGGTTGACATGTGGTTTCAACAAGATGGCGCTACATGCCACACAGCTTGCGATTCTATGGCCATTTTGAGGGAAAACTTCGGAGAACAATTCATCTCAAGAAATGGACCGGTAAGTTGGCCACCAAGATCATGCGATTTGACGCCTTTAGACTATTTTTTGTGGGGCTACGTCAAGTCTAAAGTCTACAGAAATAAGCCAGCAACTATTCCAGCTTTGGAAGACAATATTTCCGAAGAAATTCGGGCTATTCCGGCCGAAATGCTCGAAAAAGTTGCCCAAAATTGGACTTTCCGAATGGACCACCTAAGACGCAGCCGCGGTCAACATTTAAATGAAATTATCTTCAAAAAGTAAATGTCATGGACCAATCTAACGTTTCAAATAAAGAACCGATGAGATTTTGCAAATTTTATGCGTTTTTAAAAAAAAAAAGTTATCAAGCTCTTAACAAATCACCCTTTATTAATTGAGGTAATTAAGAAATGGGCCACTTTAGACCCATTTACTTATAAATAGTATATGAGGTTTTAGCCTTAATTACTGCACATGGTTAGAAATGTGTGTGTGTTTTTTTTTTGAGTTTTTTACATAGTCTTTTTGTTTAAATGCTGAAATAAACGGGCTTGCTTATTAGTAATGGTACAAAATAAATCTCTATATATATATATATATTTTTTTTTTCATTTTTTATACCCTAAACCACATAGTGGTCAGGGTATAATAACTTTGATCGGCCAAAAAATGTGCCTACCAGAAATATTGATTTTAGACCTCATAAAATATATACCGATCGACTCAGAATCACCTCCTGAGTCGATATAGCGCTTAGTGTCCGTCCTTCCGTCTATCCATGTATTTGTTGTTCACAGGATTCCGGTGGCAATTATTAATCGATTTGGATGAATTTTGGTACAGAGTGTTTTTTGGGCACAAGGACGAACGCTATGAATTTGGAAGAAATCGGATCAAATTTAGATATAGCTCCCATATATACGTATTGCCCGATTTCGACAAATGGAGTCACGTTGCGCTTTTTTACAAACCTATCGTCATCAAATTTTGCACATAGAAAACTTTTTCATCACCCTTTAAGTCTGCAAAATTTCATCGAAATCGGTTCAGATTTACATATAGCTTCCATATACATGTATCGCCCGATTTTCCCAAATTTGGCCAAAAAATCCTTCTTTATTAACCGATCGTACTCAAACTTGGCTTACTCTAATCTATTATGGCACTGACAATATGTGCTAAAAATCATCGAAATCGGTTCACATTTAGATATAGCTTCCATATATATGTATCGTCCGATTTTGCCAAATTTGGCCGTAAAACCCTTATTTATCAACCGATCGCACCCAAAGTTGGCTCAATGTAATCTTCTATAGCACTAACTGTATGTGAAACATTTCATCGAAATCGGTTCAGATTTAGATATAGCTCCCATATATATGTATCGCCCGATTTTGAAAAATTTGCCCTTAATAACCTTATGTTTGGCCATAGGGGCCTCATTTATTAACTGATCGTACTCAATTTGTACACAAGGTAACCTTCTGTAGTATCAATCATAATTGCAAAATTGTATACAAATTGGTTCAGATTTAGAAATAGGTCCCATATATAGACATCGCTCGATTTTGGCATATTTGGCCATAATACTCTTCAATGTTATTCAAATTTCAAATTTTGATATACTAGCTGATCGTATTTAGACTTACATGTAGCTTGAACCAACCAGATTGTTCCAAAAACATTAACAGACTGCTTAAGTTAACGTTTTCCAGGTCCGCCAGTAATCTAAAGCTATATGCCCCTAAAATTCGCTTACGCCTTACACAAAATGCAGGACACTCACGCAAGAGGTGTTTAATTGAATCCTTTGCCCCCGCATCATGACAGCTCATACAGTAGTCATTATAGTACTTCGCAGCAATAGTTTTTGCAAATTCGCCTATCAGGCAGCGACCCGTTATAGCAGATATCAGGAATGATATCTGACGTCTTGAGAACACTAGCATATCTAGTGTGCGGGTTCAAGTTTAAATATGGCCATATTTGCTTGGCGTCGTTACAACCCTTGCAATTCTTCCATCGAACATTTGCCATCATGACAGCCTTCTCACGCAGTAAGAGCTTGCAAGTAGCCAGAGACATACCAACAGATTCTAGTAGTTAAGGAACACATAGTCCAAGGATTTTATTGCAGGTTGACTGTCTGAGTATATATTAATGTCAACATTTTTTGGAACATTACTTCTCAGGCAATTCGCCACCTTTCTTATTGCTAATATTTCAGCCTGAAAAACACTACAGTGATTAAAGGGTGATACGGTCAAAATTTGGTCAAGGGAAAATGCGTGTAAATCGGTGAAATCGTTTATTTAAAAAATCAAATTAAATTTCTTTTTCAAGTTCAATTAGTATAAAATTCAGGAAAAATATTCAGTTAGGCTTTCGCTTTTCCAAATCCGAATTGCCGGGCCTCACGCTTGACACCTGCCATCAGATTTTGTACAGCCACCTTGTCCACCTTCTTCGCCGCAGAAAGCCAGTTTGCCTTGAACTGCTGCTCGTCCTTAGCAGTTTTTTTGGTCTTCTTTAGGTTCCGCTTGACAATAGCCCAGTATTTCTCAATTGTGCGGAGCTCTGGCGTATTGGGAGGGTTCTTGTTCTTGGGAACCACCTGCACGTTGTTGGCGGCGTACCACTCCATGGCCTTTTTACCGTAATGACAAGATGCCAAATCCGGCCAAAACAGTACGGAACAACCGTGTTTCTTCAGGAAAGACAGCAGACGTTTATTCAAACACTCGTTCACGTAAATTTCTTGGTTGATAGTCCCGGAAGCTATGAAAATGCTGCTTTTCAAGCCACAGGTACAGATGGCTTGCCAAACCAGATATTTCTTTGCGAACTTTGACAGTTTTATGTGCTTGAAAATATCTGCTACCTTTCCCCTTCCTTTTGCCGTATAAAACTCCTGTCCCGGAAGCTGCTTGTATTCGGCTTTGACGTGGGTTTCGTCGTCCATTACCACGCAGTCAAACTTCGTCAGCATCGTAGTGTACAGCCTCCGGGATCGCGCTTTGGCCGTCGTATATTGTTTATCATCGCGATTTGGAGTCACTACCTTCTTGTAAGTCGATAGTCTGGCTCGTTTTTTGGCTCGATGCACGGTTGTAGACGATACACCCAGCTTATTTGTGGCATCTCGGAGAGAGGTTAGAGTTTCGCTTGAAACTACCGGCAACTCTCTTTGTCGTCTCAGCGGCTTCCGGTTTTCGATTTTCCCCCGATCCAGACTTCCTGGCTGTCGACAAACGTTCCCCAAACACTTTAATTACATTTGTAATGGTTGATTTGGCAACTTTTAGGGATTTTGCCAGCTTTGCGTGCGAGTAGCTCGGATTTTCGCTATGCGCGAGCAAAATTTTGATACGCTGCTCTTCTTGCTTGGACGGCATTTTGACAACTGAAGAGTGAATTCCAAAATCAAAATAGGAGCAACATTCTACGCACATACACCTTCAAAATGAGGGGTGTTCAGGTTTTTTAAATGCAAAATTGAAAGAAACACGTCAAGTTTATATAGACCAAAATTTTGACCGTATCACCCTTTATGTAATCTTTTCGCTATTCGAAGTTCCAGATATGTAGAATATACTCCGAAACCCGCATATAAACGGACACTTAATTTGGCTTGCGATACCTCTAAGAGAAGCAAATTTAATCCTATTCGGCTGAAATTTGGTACATGGTGTTAATATATGGTCTCTAACAACCATGCAAAAATTGGTCCATATCGGTCCACTTTTACGTATATCCCCCATATAAACGGACCCCCAAATTTGGCTTGCGATACCTCTAAGAGAAGCAAATTTAATCCTATTCGGCTGAAATTTGGTACATGGTGTTACTATATGGTCTCTAACAACCATAGGTTAGGTTAGGTTATGTGGCAGCCCGATGTATCAGGCTCACTTAGACTATTCAGTCCATTGTGATACCACAGTGGTGAACTTCTCTCTTATCACTGAGTGCTGCCCGATTCCATGTTAAGCTCAATGACAAGGGACCTCCTTTTTATAGCCGAGTCCGAACGGCGTTACACATTGCAGTGAAACCACTTAGAGAAGCTTTGTAACCCTCAGAAATGTCACCAGCATTACTGAGGTGGGATAATCCACCGCTGAAAAACTTTTTGGTGTTCGGTCGTAGCAGGAATCGAACCCACGACCTTGTGTATGCAAGGCGGGCATGCTAACCATTGCACCACGGTGGCTCCATGCAAAAATTGGTCCATATCGGTCCATAATTACATATAGCCCCCATATAAACCGATCCCCCGATTTGGCTTGCGGAGCCTCTAAAAGAACCAAATTTCATCCGATCCGGCTGAAATTTGGTACATGGAACCTCTTAGAGGAGCAAAATTCATCCGATCCGGTTGAAATTGGGTACGTGGTGTTAGAATGTCGTCTCTAACAAACACGCAAGAATTGGTCCATATCGGTCCATAATTATATATAGCCCCCATATAAACCGTTCCCCAGATTTGATCTCCGGAGCCTCTTAGAGGAGCAAAATTCATCCGATCCGGTTGAAATTTGCAACGTGGTTTTAGTATAAGGCCGCTAATAACCATGCCAAAATTGGTCCATATCGGTTTATAGTTATATATAGGCGATCCCCAATCAAACAAAAATTGGTCCTTATCGGTTCATAATCATAGTTGCCACTCGAGCCAAAAATAATCTACCAAAATTTTATTTTTATAGAAAACATTGTCAAAATGTTATTTCTATAGAAAACATTGTCAAAATGTTATTTCTATAGAAAATTTTGTCAAAATTTTATTTCTATAGAACATTTTGTCAAAATTTTATTTCTATAGAAAATTTTGTCAAAATTTTATTTCTATAGAAATTTTTATCAGAATTTTATTTCTATAGAAAATTTTACCCAAGTTTTATTTCTTGTTGTTCTATGTTGTCAAAATTTTATTTTGTCAAAATTTTATTTCTATAGAAACTTTAAACTTAATTATATACGTATTTAATCGTCCTTTTATAGTTTAATATATACCACGTATGGACTATGGGGTATATATTACGGTGTTAGGTTTAACCCTCTAATTCCCCAATTTTTTTACCAGCTGATTAAATATTCAATGTTAACGACACAAAAGCAAAAAAACTACACAAAAAAAAATAATACGGTAAAATTCAGTACATGCTGCAAAGTCCCTTGAACAGTTTTAACTAAGCTTCCTTTTTATTTTACCCATTTTTGTTGTCTTCAGATTAGGATACCTTGCCATCGGCAAGTGTTGCCGCAACCCAATTAATTCGATTGTGGATGACAGTCTTCATTAGAAGTTTCTACGCAATCCATGGTGGAGGGTACATAAGCTTCGGCCTGGCCGAACTTACGGCCGTATATACTTGCTCATATTGCCTTTATGCACGAGTACAAAGCTACCGTGGCTTTTCTCGCTCTTTCTTCAATACAAAGTCTAAAGTTCAGCTTCTTTCTGAATGTAAAAGAAAAACTTTCAACCGAAGATGCTAAAAAAAAAATTTTAAATTCCATATTTCAAATAATGTAAGGACGATTTCTTTAAAGAAAAATGTCTTTCTTAAGGAAATGTTTGCCTTAGTTCAAAAACATGCGACTTTGACCGAGGGACGCAAATTTCCTAAACTTGTGTCTTAAATTTAATAAAAACAGGTAAAGGGTGATTCTTTTGAGGTTAGGATTTCCATGCATTAGTATTTGACAGATCACGTGGGATTTCAGACATGGTGTCAAAGAGAAAGATGCTCAGTATGCTTTGACATTTCATCATGAATAGACTTACTAACGAGCCACAACGTCGAATTTTCAGTGAATGGGCCCTAGAAAAGTTGGCAGAAAATCCGCTTTTTTATCGACAAATTTTGTTCAGCGATGAGGCTCATTTCTGGTTGAATGGCTACGTAAATAAGCAAAATTGCCGCATTTGGAGTGAAGAGCAACCAGAAGCCGTTCAAGAACTGCCCATGCATCCCGAAAAATGCACTGTTTGGTGTGGTTTGTACGCTGGTGGAATCATTGGACCGTATTTTTTCAAAGATGCTGTTGGACGCAACGTTACGGTGAATGGCGATCGCTATCGTTCAATGCTAACAAACTTTTTGTTGCCAAAAATGGAAGAACTGAACTTGGTTGACATGTGGTTTCAACAAGATGGCGCTACATGCCACACAGCTCGCGATTCTATGGCCATTTTGAGGGAAAACTTCGGAGAACAATTCATCTCAAGAAATGGACCGGTAAGTTGGCCACCAAGATCATGCGATTTGACGCCTTTAGACTATTTTTTGTGGGGCTACGTCAAGTCTAAAGTCTACAGAAATAAGCCAGCAACTATTCCAGCTTTGGAAGACAACATTTCCGAAGAAATTCGGGCTATTCCGGCCGAAATGCTCGAAAAAGTTGCCCAAAATTGGACTTTCCGAATGGACCACCTAAGACGCAGCCGCGGTCAACATTTAAATGAAATTATCTTCAAAAAGTAAATGTCATGGACCAATCTAACGTTTCAAATAAAGAACCGATGAGATTTTGCAAATTTTATGCGTTTTTTTTTTTAAAAAAGTTATCAAGCTCTTAACAAATCACCCTTTATATACAGCACTAAGTTCGGCCGGGCCGAATCTTAAATACCCACCACTATGAACCAAATATTAGAGTTTCCTTTGAAATTTCATGAGGGCTTGAGGACTTGAGGACACTTCCCGAATATAAATTTAAAGATTTCACCTATGAGGACTATATCAGATTCTGGATTTAACATCTCTTGTAAGTGTGCAAGAAAATTATAAAATAACGTCTTGATTTGTAATGATAAATCTGTAGAAGTAAAATCTGGAAATTTTACATTGAGTTTCAAGCAATTTTCATGATCAGTGCGCCTTCTACACCCTCAAGAAGTGAAGTCGGTCTATATGGAGGCATTACCAAATGGACCTATAAAAACTTAATCCGATGAGCCTAAAAACACCAGATTATTAACAATTTCAGGCAAATCAGATAAAAACTACGGTTTCTAGAAACCCAAGGAGTTAAATCTGGAGATCGTTCTTATGGGGGCTATACTAAAATATGGACCGATACTCACCGTTTTCGGCACACCTCTTTATCACCCGAAAATACCTCTAGATTTCCAATTTCAGGCAAATAGGATAAAAACTTCGGATTCTAGAAGCCCAAGAAGTAAAATCGGGAAATCGGTCTATATGGGGGCTATACCAAAATATGGACCGATACTCACCATTTTCGACACACCTCTTTATGGTCCTAAAATACCTCTAGTTTTCCAATTTCAGACAAATTGGATAAAAACTACGGTTTCTATAAGCCTAAGACCCCAAATCGGGATGTCGTTTTATGTGGGGACCATACCAAAACATGGACCTATACTCACAATTTTTGGCACACGTATTTTTGGTCCTACAATACCTCAACATTTCCAATTTCAGGTAAATTGAATAAAATCTGCGGTTTCTATAAGCCCAAAAAATAAAATCGGGAGATCGGTCTATATGACCATTTTTGGCACACCTCTTTACGGTCATAAAATACCTCTAGATTTCAAATTTCAGGCAAATTGGATAAAAACTACGATTTCTATAAGCCCAAGACCCCAAATCGGGAGGTCGGTTTATATGGGGACATTATCAAAACCTGGACCGATATAGCCCATCTTCGAACTTGACCTGCCGGCAGACAAAAGACGAGTTTGTGCAAAATTTCAGTACGATTGCTTCATTATTGAAGACTGTAGCGTGATTACAACAGACCGACAGGCAGACAGACGGACATCGTTATATCGTCTTAGAATTTCTCCCTGATCTAGTATATATATATATATATATATATATATATATATATATATATATATATATATATATATATATATATATATATATATATATATATATATATATATATATATATATATATATATATATATATATATATATATATATATATATATATATATATATATATATATATATATTATATAGTCCGAAATCGATATTTCGATGTGTTACAAACGGAATGACAAACTTATTATACTCCCGTCACCATTCCATGGTGGTGGGTATAAGAATTTTAAAACAAACATTATAAACTTTATTTTAATTAATTCATTTCATTATTTCAAAGAAATTTGTCCCTAATATTTTGTAAATTGCGCAACCTAAATTTAAGCATTCGTAATATTTAATATCACGTAAATATTTTTTCAGTGCAATATTACTGAGAGGAGAGAATACACCGCTGAAAAACTTTTGGGTATTCGATTAAAACTGGGATTGAAACCCACGACCGTTTATATGTAAGACACCACGGTAGCTCCCATGAGCTGTGGCCGAAATTTTTGTCTGCCGACATTATCTGAATACAATTAGAGAGCGCCAATCTACCTTTACTGCGGCCCACACCAATATTATCGGCGGCGTTCTGGTAGTAAATCGAAGTTAATTTTACATTTTCATCTGACCTCTTTGGTAGATAAAACCGATCATTTTGTTTGTTCACTAACGACACAATTAGGAAGGATTACTGATCAGAGATAAACAACTGACCACATTTGTACAATCGAAGAAACTCATTGGATTTTTCCAGTGTAACTTTTTATGCGTCGATGAGCTCTTTCACTTTTTATACCCTTCATCATAGGATAGGGGGGTATAATAACTTTGTGCACCAATTTTTGCACCAGAATACGTATAGATTTTTAAATAAGGGTAAATCGAGAAAAACTAATGATATCTACACCAATATAGGCCATTTTCGAACTTGACCTGCTTGCAGACGGATCTATGCCAAATTTAAAAAACGAGAGATTCAATACTGAAGGTACTAGCTTAAATACAACAGACGTATCGTACATCGTTAGATCATCTTAGAATTTTCTCTGATCCAGAATATATTTATTTTATACAGTAGAACGCAAATATTTCGATTTGTTGCAAAGAGAATAGTAAAATTATGATAACACCATCACAATTCTATGGTGCTGTGTATAAAACGACCACCTACTTCACTGTCATTAAGAAATACAATGTTAACTAAATACCAACATATCGATTTTTTATCCAGTTATTTTCAATGGGATTATTTGTTTGTAAAAAAATTATTTGCGCATGCAAAGAAAATCACTTCCAGTGATAAGCGATTTTCAATTAATGAGAATATCAATATCATTACCCAGTGGTTTTTAAATATCATCCAAAATCATCAAAGAGCAAGTGCATCATAGCAACGAAGCCCATTATTGACTAAAGGTAATTAATTATGGTAATATTTACATCATGGTTATAACGTAAAGGTGATTGAATAAATTAAGTCTTTCACTGACTGGGTCATATTTGTTACGAGTAAGGTCACTTAAAGGACATCAAACATGTAAGAAAGATTTTACATCAGGCCATATACTAAAGTGCAGCTGGTATGTATGCTGCAAGCTGTTTCAGATTGCCATCATTTCTAAGCCGCTCATTTGACCGATTTATTACAATGACTGCTTATTATATTGTTTACAAGCCTACAAACATATTTTGATCTATTGCATTCAGACATAAAGTGATGAAATTCAAGCGTGATAATGTGAGGTCCTCAAAATTTGGCTGATATACCATACGCAGCAATCGTGAGGAGGGCTCTCACGCATTTACAGTGGCGTGCAGAAATGAGTACATAATTATTATTATATATTTTTTTAATTTCTAAACGAATAAAACAGTAAGAAAGAAACTCAAAATAATTAACTTGTCTTTCCGTTTGTAACACATCGAAATATTGCTCTAAGACCCCATAAAGTATATATATTCTGGGTCGTGGTGAAATTCTGAGTCGATCTGAGCATGTCCGTCCGTCCGTCCGTCTGTTGAAATCACGCCGAACGAAACAAGCTATCAACTTGAAACTTGGCACAAGTAGTTGTTATTGATGTAGGCCGGATGGTATTGCAAATGGACCCTATTGCTCCACTTTTACGTATAGCCCACATATAAACGGACCCCCAAATTTGACTTGCGAGGCCTCTAAGAGAAGCAAATTTCATCCGATCCGGCTGAAATTTGGTACATGGTGTTAGTATATGGTCTCTAACAACCATGCAAAAATTGGTCCACATTGATCCATAATTATATATAGCCCCCATATAAACCGAACCCCCGATTTGGCTTGCGGAGCCTCTAAAAGAAGTAAATTTCATCCGATCCGGCTGAAATTCGGTACATGGTGTTAGTATGTGGTCTCTAACAACCACACTAAAATTGGTCCACATCGGTCCATAATTATATATAGCACCCATATAAACCGATCCCCCGATTTGAACTCCGGAGCCTCTTGGAAGACCAAAATTCATCTGCTTCAGTTCAAATTTGGCACGTGGTGTTAAAATATGGCCTCAAACACCCATGCAAAAATTGGTCGAAATCGGTCCATAATTATATATACCGATCCCCAATATAAACCGATCCCCAAATTTGACCTCCGGAGCCCCTTGGAAGAACAAAATTCATCCGATTCGGTTGAAATTTGGTACGTGATGTTAGTATATGGTATCCAACAACCATGTAGGAATTGGTTCATATCAGTCCATAATTATATATAGCTCAAATATAAACCGATCCCCAGATTTGACCTCCGGTGCCTTTTGGAGAAGTAAAATTCATCCGATTTGGTTGAAATTTGGTACGTGGTGATAGTATATGATATTTAACAACCATGCTAAAAGTGGTCCATATCAGTCCATAATAAAATATATAGCCCCCATATAAACCGATCCCGAGATTTGGTTTTGGAGCCTCTTGGAGGAGCAAATTTCATCCGAGTCAGGTGAAATTTGGTACATTGTGCTAGTATATGGCCGTTAACAACCATGCCTAACTAGGTCAATATCGGTCTTTAGTTATATATAGCCCTCAGATAAATCGATCCCCAATCACACAAAAATTGGTCCATATCAAGTTCATAATCAAATATTAGGGGTTCCTTTGAAATTTCAGGGGGTTTGAGGACAGATCAAGCAGAGCAGTTCAACCAGTACACTTCCCGAAAATAAATTTAAAGAAGACTATATCAGATTCTGAATTTATAAGAACCATTTTTTGTTTGAGTTTTAGAGGAATCATTAACATCTCTTGTAAGTGTCCAAGAAAATTATAAAATAACGTCTTGATTTGAAATCTTAAATCTGTAGATTTTTACCCGAGAAGTAAAATCTGGAAATTTTACATTGAGTTTCAAGCAATTTTCATGATCAGAAGTGAAATCAGTCTATGTGTAGGCATTATCAAATGGACCGATAAAAACTTAATCCGATATACGTTTTTGTGAGGCTAAAATACCAGACTATTTACAATTTCAGGCAAATCTGATAAAAACTACGGTTTGTAGAAACTAAAGCAGTTAAATCGGGAGATTGTTCTTATGGGGGCTATACTAACCGGACCGATGGGCACCATTTGCGACACACCTTTTTATGGTCCTCAAGTATCTCCAGATTTTCAATTTCAGGCAAATTTGATAAAGACTGCGGTTTTTGATAAAGACTACGTGAAGTCGGTTTATATGGTGACTATATCAAAACTTGGGCCGATATAGCCCATCTTCGAACTTGACCTGCCTGCAAACAAAAAAACGATTCTGTGCCAAATTTCAGGACGATAGCGCCATTATTGAAGGCTGTAGCGTAATTACAACAGACAGATAGACGGACATGCTTATAAATATCGTCTTAGAATTTCTCCCTGATCAAGAATATATATATATATATACTTTATATAGTCGGAAATCGATATTTCGACGTGTTACACACGGAATGACAAACTTATTATACCCCATCACCATTCTAGGGTATAAAAACAATGCAAAAAAATCGTAAAGTAATTCAATTGTGGATGACAGTCTTAAGTAGAACATTCTACGCAACCCATGGTGGAGGGTACATAAGATTCTGCCTGGCCGAACTTACAGCCGTATATACTTGTTTTTTTTTTCTTTTTTTGGCTGTCAAATGCTCATGCAATATTGAATGCATGTTGGTCTCACTAATGCCTAAGGTACCCAGAAAAAAAAAAGCGTCGCCAAAAAAGTAGTGAAAATGTTCTTTTTGGATCCAGAAAATTGACGCAGAAGCGATGAATTTAACATGGCCTTGTCATAGGACGGAATTCCTCCATTTCAACAGCAGTTGCACTGAATTTGCATCAGTTCTTTAGGTGTGTTTTGGATGTAAATTAAAAAAATTTGTTATATTTTGTCAAATAAATATTTTTTATAATTTTTTATAATTTTTAATGTATTCTAACGTTTGTCGTAAACGTTTGACCTCAAATATTTTCAAAAATGCACAATTTTTTCAGATTGGATTTAGCATTTTTTTTCGACAAAATTTAAATGATTTGTACCATTTTATGAATTCTTACTCTCTTCTTAACCTATTTGAAACAAAAAAAGTTAAAAATTACCATTAAAAGTATAAAACAGGCAAGTTATAAAAAATTGCTTTAAAAGAACTTCCTGGGTAGTTAAAATAAAGAACATCATTGGGAGTGCATCTTCTGGAAGTGCTTTTAAAGTTGTGCCCATGGAAGACTTCCAAATTTTTTTGCTGGGTAGTATAAATCTAACGATAGGTACCTTATTCTATATTGCAATATAAGTTGGAGCCCAGCGCCTATGAGTTTCGGAACAAAAAATGATTTTAGACGATTTTCACGAAATTGTCTTGGAGTGAACTCGGTTACATTCACCATATCATCGATAGACCCTGGTCCTTAATGGAGCTTCATAGCCACAAATTAATTAAGTTCATCGATGCACTGTTGTTGATTTAATGCACACCAACAGTTGTAAAAAAATAATCGCATGAAAATGTTCACGATTTAATTAAATTTTTTGGGCGAGAGAATTTTTTTAAGTTGCCGTAAACGACACGAATAACGCTCGCATGTCAAATGTTCTGAGTACTTATAACCCCAAAAATGTGACGCTTTACGATAGAAAATTTAGTTGGCAAATTGCAACATCAGAGTTGCCCAATAACGCCAAATATGTGTTTTTAGTCATTAATACAAAAAAACTATATTTTTCCTAAAATTTTTATTATATGCATAAATTTTTAATTTAGTTTCAGCTCATGACACTATGAAGCAAAAATGCGTTTAACCCTTTCACTACTGATGTCCACCTGGAAGGACATGACTTTGAGCGTTGATTATTCGTTATCCTTGTACGTTTTATTTAAAATTTTTGTTGGACTATGTTAAGGGGGTCCTTCTAATATTAACTTGCCAGTTTTATATAGTTGAATATGTGTTTCGTCAATTTTATGCAAGTTTTTTTCTATGAAAAACGTGAAATCCCCATTTTTTGTAATTTCTGATATTGCCCTTGAGCAGTTATGGTGACCTATTTATAGTATACAATTGTTGATTTTTTTCTGTATGATAGGAAGTGTTATTTAACAAAAAGGACATAAAAAATTGAAAATTGGGTGTACGGTATATACAGGGTAAGTCGATTAAATCATGTCCTCTATAGTGGACATCGATAGTCAAAGGTTGCAAAGTTCATACAGCCATTTAAATAGTATTAGACAAAAATATGTAACATGAAATGGCAAAATTCGAATTTATTGTAAAACAGAGTTTATAGAGGGTACTTCAAATTCCATATGTATTGTAAAACTATTTCGACGAGTTTGAGATTTCATAGAATTCGACCCAATTTAAGGAAGTAAGCATCAAGCACTCAAAAATCTCAGTTTCAAGGTCGCAAAACCAAAAACATTTTATATAATATTTGTAGTGTAAAAATAAAACAATACCGTTAACATACTCCAACAAATCTTATAAGAGTAATGTGCACGACTTTCAGAAGGTCTACTGCACATTACCCCATAGACAATAGATTTTACATAGATGATCCACTATTCTCTTTAAAAAAATGTGTCAGTTGCAAAAATTAATTTTCTGACATTTCGTTTTGATTTTTTCGTTAAGAGTCAGTTCCAAATATTCATTTTCCGGCATTTGCTTTTGTGTTGTTCGTAAACAGAAATGCTGCTCAAAATTAAATTTTGTATTTTCGCGGTTTTGGTCACAATTCTTTGCTCAAATATGAACTTTTAATATATTAATTTATTTATAAATCCACTGGTGCATCATAAACGTTCTAATTTTGTGTAAAATTGGCAAACTACAAAAAAGGAAACGAAAGAGAATGTAAGCGTGCTCTTATTTTTTTCGTTTATTCTTAATCTTCCGAACTGTCAAACATAGTTTGACACCCATGGCTCATCTATGTAAAATCTATTGTCTATGGACAGATTTTTTGGGAGAGATACCCAAAATTTCGAAATCCATGTTTTTACACCTATCATATGAAATAATACTACATTCTAATACATGTATATACTATATAAATAAGATATATCTAGTGGTAGCAAAACAATTTTTTTATGTTTTCGAAATGAATAGAAAAATGAATAACATTATCTTTTGAATAGGAATAATGAAATGAATATAGTTAATTTAATAGCATAAAATGAAAATGTGAATATTTTTCTTATTTAGCGTCTAATTTCATACTATAAACCTACTAAAAATAAGAAAGAAAACATTATTTTTAAACTTAGTAGAAAGATACATATTAAATAAAATTAATTACATTAATGAAATTAATTACAAGTGAATTGACTCCGTTGACTACCAATGTCCACTCAGGTGGACATCTTACTACACACACACTAACGTAAGTACACACCCAAAAATTGTCGTTTTGTACTATTTAACACTAGAATAAACTAGTTTTGAAGAAAAAATTTTTTTTCAATGGCTACTTTTACTTCGGTAGTGAAAGGGTTAAATTCAATATTTCAAATTGAATCAATCGCGACAAAAGATTAAATGAAAACAATTATTTTTTAATTTTTATTCATATCTGACACAAATGAAAGTTATGTTTTTGGAGTACCAATAAATATCTATGGCCAACAGTGCTTTCGTCCTTTTGACACCACATCAGCTGTGACCTAAAACTTCTGATGCAAATTGAAATGCAAGCTTTTTACTTTTGGACAATTGTGAACTTTGTTCGACCATTTATTTCGTCAAAAATAATAAAAAGGAATTACACTTCATAACATGGCACAAACGCTTCCCTAGTATGATGCTGGTTTTTGTGATTTTTATTTTCGACAAAACTAAACATGTGAATTATTAATTTTTGTGCATTGTTTTATGCAAGTTTTTATAGCAATCACTTATGAGGCTGTTGTTATGCCACATTTGTTTTTTTCGGAATAACAAATAGGAAAACAAAAAACTTTGGCCTAATTGTTAATAAACTCTTGACTATTGTCCTTTGTTCCAACATACAAACGAACAAATTGAAAGGCTATAAGGCGAGAATAAAACTTTTAAGTGTTTCACACTTGAACATTTTGTTTTTATATTGCATACTAATTAATTGATGACATGTAATATACAACTACATATATGTTAACATTTATGAATTGTTAAATTTAATTGAATATGTTAGAAAAGTGTAAGATATTATAAGTTCTTAATAGGCACATAGAAAAAATATCAAGTAAACAATAATTTTATTTAAAGAGATGAAATATCACTTTGAGGGGAGAAAGAGTTATTTTATTTTTGACACCTTAGAGTTGCAAACATAGTATTATGATGAGCTCGGAGAACTGTTAAATATTTCTAAAACTGTTGAAAACGTAACAGGCATGTAGAGGGAGAGAGCATAAAGTTATTTTGGGATGGTCTCAAAACTGCATAGACAACGAAAATACCATGGATGTCTGTAAAGTCATATGTGGTAGGCGTAACCTATTGAGCACTGCAAAAAACCCTTCAATAATGGCGCTATCGTCCTGAAATTTGGCACAGATTCGTTTTTTGTTTGCAGGCAGGTCAAGTTCGAAGATGGGCTATATCGGTCCGAGTTTTGATATAGTCCCCATATAATGCCTGAAATTGGAAGCTTAGAGGTATTTTAGGACCATCAAAACGTGTACCGAAAATTGACCGATTTCCCGATTTTGCTGCTTGGGCGTCTAGAATGTGTATTTTCTATCCGATTTGCCTGAAATTGAAAACCTAGAGATATTTTAAGACTAACAAGTATATACAGCACTAAGTTCGGCCGGGCCGAATCTTAAATACCCACCACCATAAACCAAATATTAGGGTTTCCTTTGAAATTTCAGGAGGGCTTGAGGACACTTCCCGAAAATAAATTTAAAGATTTCACCCATGTGGACTATATCAGATTGTGGATTTATAAGAACCATTTTTGTTTAGGTTTTAGAGGAATCATTAACATCTCTTGTAAGTGTGCAAGAAAATTATAAAATAACGTCTTGATTTGAAATCTTAAATCTGTAGAAGTAAAATCTGGAAATTTTACATTGAGTTTCAAGCAATTTTCATGATCAGGGCGCCTTCTACACCCTCAAGAAGTGAAGCCGGTCTATATGGTGGCATTGCCAAATGGACCGATAAAAACTTAATCCGATACACGTTTTTGTGAGCCTAAAATACCAGAATATTTACAATTTCAGGCAAATCAGATAAAACCTACGGTTTCTAGAAACCCAAGGAGTTAAATCGGGAGATCGTTCTTATGGGGGCTATACTAAAATATGGACCCCCATACTCACCGTTTTCGGCACACCTCTTTATGACCCGAAAATACCTCTAGATTTCCAATTTCAGGCAAATAGGATAAAAACTTCGGATTCTAGAAGCCCAAGAAGTAAAATCAGAAAATCGGTCTATATGGGGGCTATACCAAAATATGGACCGATACTCACCATTTTCGGCACACCTCTTTATGTTCCTAAAATACCTCTAGATTTCCAATTTCAGACAAATTGGATAAAAACTACGGTTTCTATAAGATCAAGTCCCCACATCGGGAGGTCGTTTTATATTGGGACCATACCAAAACATGGACCGATACTCACAATTTTTTGCACACGTATTTGTGGTCCTACAATACCTCTAGATTTCCAATTTCAGGTAAATTGAATAAAAACTGCGGTTTCTATAAGCCCAAGAAATAAAATCGGGAGATCGGTCTATATGGGGGCTATACCAAAATATGGACCGATACTCACAATTTTTGGCACACTTATTTGTGGTCCTACAATACCTCTAGATTTCCAATTTCAGGTAAATTGAATAAAAACTGCGGTTTCTATAAGCCCAAGAAGTAATATCGGGAGATCGGTCTATATGGGGCCTATACCAAAACGTGGACCGATACTCACCATTTTTGGCACACCTCTTTATGGTCATAAAATACCTCTAGATTTCAAATTTCAGACAAATTGGATAAAAACTACGGTTTCCATAAGCCCAAGACCCCAAATCGGGAGGTCGTTTTATATGGGGACCATACCAAAACATGGACCGATACTCTCAATTTTTGGGACACGTATTTGTGGTCCTACAATACCTCTATATTTCCAATTGCAGGTAAATTGAATAAAAACTGCGGTTTCTATAAGTCCAAGAAGTAAAATCGGGAGATCGGTCTATATGGGGGCTATACCAAAACATGGACCGATACTCACCATTTTCGGCACACCTTTTTATGGTCCTAAAATACCTCTAGATTTCCAATTTCAGACAAATTGGATAAAAACTACGGTTTCTGTAAGCCCAAGACCCCAAATCGGGTGGTCGTTTTATATGGGGACCATACCAAACCATGGACCGATATTCACAATTTTTGGCACACGTATTTGTGGTCCTACAGTACCTCTAGATTTCCAATTTCAGGTAAATTGAATAAAAACTGCGGTTTCTATAAGCCCAAGAAGTAAAATCGGGAGATCGGCCTATATGGGGGCTATACCAAACCATGGACCGATACTCACAATTTTTGGCACACCTCTTTATGGTCATAAAATACCTCTAGATTTCAAATTTCAGGCAAATTGGATAAAAACTTCGATATCTATAAGCCCAAGACCCCAAATCGGGAGGTCGGTTTATATGGGGACTATATCGAAACCTGGACCGATATAGAAAATTTTGTCAAAATTTGATTTCTAAATTTTGTCAAAATTTTATTTCTATAGAATTTTTATCAAAATTTTATTTCTATAGAAAATTTTGTTCATAGAAAATTTTGTTAAAATTTTGTCAAATTTTTTTCTATAGACAATTTTATTTCTATAAAAAATTTTGTCAAAATTTTATTTTTTATATATTTTTTATATATATTTTATTTTTTGTCAATTTTTTTTTCTAAATTTTGTCGAAATTTTATTCATTGTTTTGTACAAATTTTATTTCTATAGAAAATTTTTCAAAATTTTATTTTTAATTTTTTTTTAAATTTTGTTAAAAATTTATTTTTAAATTTTGTTAAAATTGTATTACTAAATTTTTTCAAAATTTTATTTCTAAATTTTGTCAACATTTTATTCCTATCAAAAAGTGTGCCAAAATTTTATTTCTTTAGAAAATTTTGCACAAAATTTTATTTCCATAAAAGTTTTATCAAAATTTTATTTCTATAGAACATTTTGTCAAAATTTTATTACTATAGAACATTTTTTCAAATTTTCATTTCTAAATTTTCTTAAACTTTTATTTCTATAGAAAATTGTATCAACATTTTTTCTTCTATAGAAGATTTTGTTCACAGAAAATTTTGTTAAAATTTTATTTCCATAGAAAATTTTGTAAATTTTTTTTTATAGAAACTGTTATTTCTATAAAAATTTTTTGTCAAAATTGTAGTTCTAAATTTTTTCATAATTTTGTTTCTAAATTTTGTCGAAATTTTTTTTCAATATTTTGTAAAAAATTTATTTCTATAGAAAAATTTTCAAAATTTGTCAAAATTTTATTTCTAAATTTTGTCATAATTTTATTCCTATAAAAAAGTTTGTCAAAATTTTATTTCCATAGAAAATTTTGGCAAAATTTTATTTCCATAGGAAATGTTGTGAAAAATTTTATTTCTTTAGAAAATGTTTGTCAAATTTTATTTCTATAGAAAATTTGTCAAAATTTTGTTTCTATCTTCCAAACAGTAACCAATCTACCATTTTTTGGTACAATTCTACCAACTGTGGCAACCGAGATTACAAATGGGAAATATCGGACCACTTTAACTACAACCCCCATATAAAGTCATCCACCAGATGTGACATTCGAAACCTCTTGGATCTGGTTGAAATTTAGTACGCGATACTGGTATGTGCCCTCTAACAACCATGAACTAATTGGTCCATACAGGTCTATAATTATGTACAGCCCTCTCATAAACCAATTGCCAGTTTTGACCTCTTGAAGTTCTTGTGGGACACACGTCAGCTACGCTGCTATCAATCACTGACAAGTAGGAATTGAGGCGGCTACACTTGCATGATCTTAGTTGGGCCAAAACTACCCTGTTCGGCCGTGGGAGTTCTCTCTCCTCCGGTGCTATGGGCGGTGGTCGAGCTCCGAGAACAGGATTAACTTTTTAGCTTCTCACCGCTTCAGCTACAGTATCCTCATGAATCCTGTTCAGACCTGTCTGGTATGCTGCCTAGAGGCTCTCTTTTATAACGCTGGATCTCGCGCTCTAGCAGTTGAAGAACAACCCTTACATTCCTGGGTGGAGGTTGCCTATCCACAAGATGGTGATTTGTATGACAACTTCGATAGTATCCCAAGAGGTTCTGCTTTGACAACATGTAATTTTGTCGACGTGCTGGGATGATCTTGGTCTCCACATAAAGGTTATCCAAGGGTGTACTGCGGAGGCACCCTGTTGCAGTTCTAAAGGCAGCATTCTGACAGGTCTGTATGTCGCTCGTTTGAGGTGTCCACACTGGCGCTGCATAGTTTACCACTGACCGGTCAATTGCCTTATATGTAGTTAACAAGGTTTCTTTGTCCGCATCCCAAGTGCTGCCGGCAAGCGACTTGAGGACCTTGTTTCTACGGCGGAGCTTATCACAAATTGCAGTGGCATTGGCAAACAACTTATAAAGGCTGTCGAATGTGACCCCGAGAATCTTGGTGTAGTTTGTGGTCGGAATTACTTTGCCGTCGACTCTGACATTGAACTGCCAGCGAACTTCCGCCGTCCATGTATTGAATAGTGTGGCTGAGGATTTGGTGGGACATATCCTCATATTTCTTGCAGTCAAATAACTGATAAGATCAGCGAGGTAGTCGTTCAATCGATCGCATATGTCATCGACAATCCCACGGCGGCGGGTTTTCTATACCGGATTGACCCGATGGATCCTACCCATTGGCCAGCGGCTGCCACATCAGTGTACGTGTTGTTTCGTGAAGCTCTTGTAGTCATGCCCTGTTATATCCTACACACTATAATGACTTTCCACAGAAACGTTGACTGGTTTGGACAAGGCTCCGAATTGTGCAAATGTCGCCCGATTTGGCCAAATATTGTACCAAAACCAATTAACCACCAATCTTGTCGAGATCTATCACATATCATTGTCAAATCGCCACTGCTAAGTAGCAAAAATTAGAAAACTGGTTCATGGATTTGAGATAGTATTTGGCCTACATAGTGGTCGAACTGGTATATGGACGAACGTGTAGTTTAGAAGACAATGTTAAATGTTTTCCGATAATTTGTCGTCAGTAATTATTACCACAATCGAAGTAATACGATTGTGGATGACAGATTTAGTAGAACTTTGTATGCAATCGCTTGGTGGAGGCTACATTACATTCAGCCTTACCGAACTTTCGGTCGTACATACATATTTTAAGTGGCAGTTAACAAAGAGTAAAAGTTCATTACATTTTCGTTGTTTATCAACGCATTGTAGAAATCTCAAAAATTGTAGTACAATTTAGTACATTTTCGCAAGATGTAGTTATTCGTTTCCTTTGAAAGATTTTTCTGTTTTCTGTATATAAAATTTGGAATTATGGGGTACTGTACGGAAATCCATATGTGCCGAATTACATACTATTTAATATTTCTGTCCAAAACATGCTACTTAAGTTGTTCGTATGTCTAACATGCTTCCAATATATGGTATTATACCCTTTTCTTGTACCATCTGGTATTTTCACAATTTCCGTTTCAGTTTGTCTTACATTGATTACTCAACCGATGCATTGACTTCTTCACTTCTAGTCACCACCAACGTATCCATGTAAACATGGCAAACATTTTACATCCAAAAAACAAACAAATTCTTTTTCATTGGAGAGATAAATTCCACGAAATTTATTTTACAGACTCATTGAACCCATCTATATATATAACACCAACATATAACATGTTCTACCCCATGGCTAAGCAGATGAGAGAGAGAGAGCGAGAGAATGAGATATAAAAAGAGAAATCTCTTTCTCTTTACCCTCGTACTGGTATATTGCCAAATTGTTTATTTAGAAAAAATTTCATTATGTCCTATCGATAAGTTGGCGTGGAAAATTGACAGATAATGAAATTTGTGTCTAAATCTGCTAGAACAGTTGAAGTACTAAAAGGTTATTTGATTCCTCTTTTGTGAATAACTACGAAAATATTTTCAATGATGTTTGAACTGAACACGAGGACCTTTTATGTAAATTATTTGAAATGTGTGTGTGTTTTTTTTTTTGAATATACATATATTCACTCTAGAAATGAGGAGCTTTCCAATAAAAATTATACTCTTGACATTGGAAGCAAATTTTTGAAGGGTGTAGTAAGTTTTCCATTATTTTTGTGCTACACTGAAAAAAACATTCTCATAGGCACAAAGGTTTCTGACATAATTTGTACTCGAAGTAGAGTTTGAATAAATATATTTGTGGCGAAATTCAAGTGTGATAGTTTGATTGCTTTCAATTTGCTGGAAAATCACAAGTGGATGGACACAGAAAAAAAACAAATTTTATTTCCTACTAAAATTTTAATTGAATTTAAAAAAAAAATTCAATTAAATTGGTTCAATTTTTTAATTGAAACAAAACTCATTCACAACAATTAATTGGGTCAATTAATTTTGTAATTGATTTTCTGTGATTGAAGACATTTCAACTAACAAGTAGATACAGCAGTAAGTTCGGTCGGGCCGAATCTTAAATACCCACCACCATGAACCAAATATTAGGGTTTCCTTTGAAATTTCAGGAGGGCTTGAGGACTTGAGGACACTTCCCGAAATGGACCGATAAAAACTTAATCCGATACACGTTTTTGTGATTTTAAAATACCAGACTATTTACAATTTCAGGCAAATCAGATAAAAACTACGGTTTCCAGAAACCCAAGGAGTTAAATCGGGAGATCGTTCTTATGGGGCTATACTAAAATATGGACCGATACTCACCGTTTTCGGCACACCTCTTTATGACCCGAAAATAGCTCTAGATTTCCAATTTCAGGCAAATAGGATAAAAACTTCGGATTCTAGAAGCCCAAGAAGTAAAATCGGGAAATCGGTCTATATGGGGGCTATACCAAAAAATGGACCTATACTCGCCATTTTCGGCACACCTCTTTACGGTCCTAAAATACCTCTAGATTTCCAATTTCGGACAAATTGGATAAAAACTACGGTTTCTATAAGGCCCAGACCCCAAATCGGGAGGTCGTTTTATATGGGAGCCATACCAAAACATGGACCGATACTCACAATTTTTGGCACACGTATTTGTGGTGCAACAATACCTCTAGATTTCCAATTTCAGGTAAATTGAATAAAAACTGCGATTTCTATAAGCCCAAGAAATAAAAACGGGAGATTGGTCTATATGGGGGCTATACCAAAATATGGACCGATACTCACAATTTTTGGCACACGTATTTGTGGTCCTACAATACCTCTAGATTTCCAATTTCAGGTAAATTGAATAAAAACTGCGATTTCTATAAGCCCAAGAAGTAAAATCGGGAGATCGATCTATATGGGGGCTATACCAAAACGTGGACCGACACTCACCATTTTTGGCACACCTCGGTCATAAAATACCTCATAAAATACCTCCAGATTTCAAATTTCAGGCAAATTGGTACGATTTCTATAAGCCCAAGACCCCAAATCGGGAGGTCGGTTTATATGGGGACTATATCAAAACCTGGACCGATATAGCCCATCTTCGAACTTGACCTGCCTGCAGACAAAAGACGAGTTTGTGCAAAATTTCAGCACGATTGCTTCATTATTGAAGACTGTAGCGTGATTACAACAGACAGACAGACAGACGGACAGACGGACATCGTTATATCGTCTTAGAATTTCTCCCTGATCAAGAATATATATACTTTATATAGCCGGAAATCGATATTTCGATGTGTTACAAACGGAATGACAAACTTATTATACCCCCGTCACCATTCAATGGTGGTGGGTATAAAAATTGGTGTGTCGCAAATGGTGCGCATCGGTCCATGTTTTGGTATAGCGCCCATAAGACCGATCTCCCGATTTTATTTCTTGGGCGTCTAGAAACTGTATTTACAACCCGATTTGCTGAAATTGGAAATCTATTGGTATATTGGGACCATAAAGAGGTGTATGTTTTGTTATAGCCCCCATATGGACCGATTTCCCGATTTTGCTCCTTGGGCGTCTATAATGTGTATTTTCTATCCGATTTGCCTGAAATTAAAAATCTAGAGGTATTTTAAGACCACAAATGGGTGTGTCGTAAATAGGGCGGATCGGTCCATATTTTGGTATAGCCCCCATATAGACCCATCTCCCGATTTTATTTCTTGGGCGTCTAGAAACTGTATTCACAATCCGAATTGCCTGAAATTAGAAATCTAGAGGTATATTGGGACCATAAAAAGGTGTGTCGAAAATGATCTGTATCGGTCCATGCTTTGGTATAGCCCCCATATAGACTAATCTCCCGATTTTACTTCTTGGGCGTCTAGAAACTGTATTTAAAATCCGATTTGCCTGAAATTAGAAATCTAGAGGTATATTGGGACTATAAAGAGGTGTGTCGAAAATGTTCAGTATCGGTCCATGTTTTGGTATAGCCCCATATAGACCGATCTCCCGATTTTAATTCTTGGGCTTCTAGAATCCGTAGTTTTTATTCAATTTGCCATAAATTAGAAATCTAGAGGTATTTTAGGACCATAAAGAGGTGTGTCGAAAATGGTACGTATCGGTCCATGTTTTGGTATAGCCTCCATATAGACTGATCTCCCGATTTTACTTCTTGGGCTTGTAGAATTCGTAGTTTTTACCCAATTTGTCTGAAATTTAAATTCTAGAGGTATTTGAGGACCTTTAAGAGGTGTGTCGAAAATGGTGAGAATTGGTCCATGTTTTGGTATAGCCCCCATAAATTGGTCATAATTATATATAGCCCCCATATAAACCGATCCCCAGATTTGGTATGCGAATCCTCTAAGAGAATCAAATTTCATCCGATCCGGCTGAAATTTGGTACATGGTGTATGTATATGATCTTTAATCACCGTGCAAGAATTGGTCCACATCGGTGCATAATTATATATAGCCCCCATATAAACCGATCCCCAGATTTGGCTTGCGGAGCCTCTAAGAGAAGCAAATTTCATCCGATACGGCTGAAAATTTGTACATGGTAGAACCATGCAAAAATTGGTCCACATCGGTCCATAACTATATATGATTATGCTCAAAGTTGAATTTGGCGACAAAACTATAGATGCTCATAAAAAACGAACGGCAACCAATCTAGCAGAATACAAAAATTACTTTTCTCCTCTCATCGAATAAGTGATTTTTTTGTTTAGAGCCAAAAAGTTGAAAAGTCCGTCACAATGTAATGATGATATTGTCCTAAAATTTGGCATATTTTCATTTTTTGTTTGCATGCAAGTCAAATTCGAAAACGGGCTATATAGGTCCAGATGTTGATACAGCCCCAATACCCCGATTTGGGATCTTGGGTTTCTAGATATCGTAATTTTATTCTGATTTGCCTAAAATTGAAAATCCAGAAGAATTTTAGGATCACAAATAGCTGTGCGGAATATGGTCTAGATCGGTACATAGTTTGGTATAGCCTACATAAAGATATATCTTTGACTTCTAAGACTTCTGCAAAACGCAAATATGCCAGAAATTAGAAATCTAGAGGTAATTTAGGCGTAGAAAGTTGTATTAGTATATTGCTTGTGGTAGTATTTTTCTTATAGCTCGCTTTCATCAACGACGTTGGAATACAACATTAACGTATTTATTTGAGAGATACTGGCAACACTGCTAAGAGTATACCAACATTAGACTATGAGAACGTATAATCTGAGGTGCAGTCGAGGTCCACATTTACATGAAATAATGTTCAAATATTAAATTATATGGAACGTACAAGCAATTTAATGTGTCATTAGTACCTTTCCCATTTTAATATAAGAATTTATTATGGTTTGGATTTTTGTAATAAGTAAAAAAAATCGATTCAAATAAAGATTTCATTAATTCTTCTGATTTTGTTTTTTAATTTCGTATAGCTCTTAAAAAAATCACCCTATATACTGGTATAGTATATGCATACGACACATTTGTTCATTCTGGGTTCAGAATTCTATGCCATTGACATTATTCAATTAATTTTAAAATAATTCATTTTGATGTAAAAAACAAACTTTTCACCAATGTTAATTTTTCAATTCACTAAAAGGTTTCGAAGAAAATTTGCATACATATTAGATTTCTCATATGGATATTTGACCACTAAAGTACCAAATTATTATTTTTCTTATATACTTAAGGTCCATTTTTAAATGGAACATTTTCCACAAATTTTAAAATTCAAATTTTTATGGTACTTGTAGACATCTGCCGTCGTCGTCGTCGTATGGAGAAAAAATAGCCCATGTGCAAATCGCTCTATCTGCATATTTTTGTACATCCCCTTTTAGCAAGACCCATCATTTGTCATAGCACTTAGTAGAACCAATTTAGGTTAAAGTTTAACCTTCTGGGATGATAAAAAAAAACTAAAACAGAAACTTAAAAACCAAACAATAGTCACTCTTCCTTATACTTTTCTCTGTTTTTGTTTAGGTCTATAAAAAGGTTTTTTTTTTTTTATCCAGTGACCAGTTTGGCATTTTTTCCCAGTTTTATAGACAACATTACCATTTTATTTTAATATCGCCATTACCACGATATGTTGGCAGGACATTTGTGTATCTCTTTTTCCATCACTTTGTGGTGTTTTCTGTAGGAAATAGTTTTTTTTTTGGTTTGCTTATTTTTTCTTTTTTTTTCTTTTTGTTCACAGTGACCAGATGGAGAAAAGATACTCCAAGTCCATATCCAACAATGCAAAGCTTAATTCAACTTGAAACTTAAACACTTTATACCACTTTAGATAATAGTGGATTTCCAGAGAGCTCCCAAAGACGTACTTAGACTTCAATTGTTGCTGTTGTGCCATTGTTGTCTACATTAAGAATTGCTAAACTATAAAAAAAAAAATGTTGAGTATTATGTGCCTGATTAGGAGAATGAATTGAAAGTACATGTTAGCAAAGACTGTTTGATGGGTTCTAGTATCCCTTATAGAATGTGTTATATAAAGGAAATATAAGCAATGTAAAAAATCGCCATTAAAAAGTAATACTCTCAAACATAAACCTAATTGGAGATAAAAAAATGAATCAGATATGGGAAATCGGTTCATATTGAGAATGTGTCTCAAAATCGGATAAAAACATAGCTTCTTGATACTTTAAGAAAAAATAGGAGATGTATAGTAGATAGGGTCACAGCCTAAAGGAAAAAAAAGTTGATGCGGTCAACCCCCAGTTTTGTAGCATATTCGAAGACAATTTCAGAACACCAAAACTTTTTTTCCGCGCACCCTACGACCCCCCGAAATACAATTTATTGTGCTGTGTCGTCATTTGAAGTCCGATTGAAAAGAAACGCATATCGTTGTTCGTGGTTGATCAGGGGCTATATTTCGTGCATTGGTCATTTTTGACTCCGACGTCAAATTTGATTTTTAATTTTTTTATTTCGCTTCGTATACCCCTATGATGCCCATTTCTTACAACCATTATAAAGATCTTAACAAAATATGAAACTTTTGCTTTTGAAGTATTTACTTATATTCATAAACAAAAAAGTTACAGAGATTTTAAAAAGTCAATAGGTCACCCTACACACCACCAAATAGTTTTTGTTGTGTTGTTATGATGTCCGATCGAAACCACATGCACATCGTTATTCACATCTACGAAATTAATTTATAAGGCAGTTAGAACACAAAACCTGTTTATCTGTAAATTTCTAACGGTACCTTTGTATACATACTCGTTGTTTGCACTATGGCATTTTCTGCGTTATGCAAAGTGCATGTGTTTTTGCAAGAACAATTTGAGAGCCTACTGTTTTAAAATTCTAACAATCACATTCGCTACATTATTTTTTAAGTCTGTCCATATTTTTGTGAGAGAAGGCTGTTTGAAAAAAGTGAAAACAACAGCCTTCTCTCACAAAAATATGGACAGACTTAAAAAATCATGTAGCGAACCAATGCAAGAAATATAGCCCCTGATCAACCACGAACAACGATATGCGTTTCTTTTCAATCGGACTTCAAATGACGACACAGCACAATAAATTGTATTTCGGGGGGTCGTAGGGTGCACGAAAAAAAAAAGTTTTGGTGTTCTGAAATTGCCTTCGAATATGCTACAAAACTGGGGGGGTGACCGCATCAACTTTTTTTCGCGACCCTATCTAATGTATAGCGCCCTATAAAAACTTTAAGAATCCTTGTTCCGATATTTGCAATCGCAATTTTTTTTTTCTTATAAGGTAACAAATCGAGATACTCTCTGACCTCAAGCCAATTTCAATTTTGACAAAAGTTTTATAGAAATAAAATCTTGACAAAAAATTCCATGGCAATAAAATTTTGATTAAATTGATTATAGAAATAAATTTTTGATTAAATTTTCTATAGAAATAAAATTTTGGCAACATTTTCTATAGAACTAAAATTTTGAAAAAAATTTTCTATAGAAATAAACTTTTGAAAAAAGTGTATAGAAATAAAATTTCGACAAAATTTTCTATAGAAATACAATTTTAACAAAATTTTCTATAGAAATAAAATGTTGATAAAATTTTCAATAGAAGTAAAATTTTGACATAATTTTCTATAGTAATAAAATGTTGACAAAATTTTCTATAGAAATAAAATTTTAACAAAATTTTCGATAGAAATAAAATGTTGACAAAATTTCTATAGAAATTAAATGTTGAAGAAATGTTCTAAAGAATTAAGTGTTGACAAAATTTTTCTACAGGAATAAAATTTGGAAAATTTTTTCTATAGACATACAATTTTGACAAAAATTTTCTATAGAAATAAAATTTTGACAAAAATTTTCTGTAGAAATAAATTGTTGACAAAATTTTCTATATAAATAAAATGTTGAAAAAATTTTCAATAGAAATAAAATTTTGACAACATTTTCTATAAAAATAAAATTTTGACAAAATTGTCCATAAAACTAAAATTTTGACAAAATTTCTATAGAAATTTAATGTTGAAAAAATGTTCTATAACGTAGCATTAAATATTGACAAAATTTTTCCATAGAAATAAAATTTTGAAAAAGTTTTCTATAGACATAAAATTTTGACAAAATTTTCTTTAGAAATAAAATTTTGACAAAATTTTCTATAGAAAAAAAAAATTTACTAAATTTTCTATAGAAATAAAATATTGACAAAATTTTCTTTAGAAATAAAATTTTATTTTTGTTGTTTTGATCTCAGCTTTAAAACCATTGTGTTGACAAAGGATGTAGTAATTTCGAAACGTGCGTCCATACAACCATCTTGCAGTGTATAGGGCTTTGCCCAAATAAATTTGACAAACATTATTTTCCTGTCTATATCTGTCCATAAAGCTCGAAAAATAATTGTATAATTATTTTCCTCTGTTGGTTAAGCTACTCTTGTAGTTTAGTCAACGTGATGGTTTTACAGCTGAGATCAAAACAACAAATATGATTGAAGTACAAACCTACAATAAAAAACAGAAACGAATGAAATAAAATTTGGCAATTTTTTTTCTAAAAGTAAAATTTTTGACAACATTTTCTATAGAAAATTTAATTTCTATTGAAAACGTTCTATTCTATAGGAAATTTTGTCAACATGTTATATTTATAAAACATTTGGTCAAAATTTTCTTTCTATAGAAAATTTTGTCAACATTTTATACCTGGAGAAAATTTTGCCAACATCTTATTTCTAGGGAAAATTTTAATCTTAGAGTAAATTTGGCAAAATTTTATTCCTAGAGAAATTTTTGTAAAAAATTTTCCTAGAAAACTTTTTGTTAAAATCTTATTTATTTAGTAAATTATGTCAATATCTTATTCCTAGAGACAATTTTGTTCTTAGATAACATTTTGTCCAAATTTTATTGCTATAGGAAATTTTGTTCAAATTTTATATCTATAAAAATTGTTGTCCAAATTTTATTTCTATAGAAAATGTGTGAAGTATCTCTAATGTGCGTCCATATTATAAGTTTTTCCGGACGACAGTGTTCGTGCCGCACATATATTGGCTACACTATAGGTTAGGTCAGGTTAGGTTAAGTTAAGTTAGGTTAGGTTATGTAGCAGCACGATGTATCAGGCTCACTTAGACTATTCACTCCATTATGATACCACAGTGGTGAACTTCTCTCTTATCACTGAGTGCTGCCCGATTCCATATTAATCTCAATGACAAGGGACCTCCTTTTTATAGGCGAGTCCGAACGGCGTTCCACATTGCAGTGAAACCACTTAGAGAAGCTTCGAAAAACTCAGAAATGTTACAAGCATTACTGAGGTGGAATAATCCACCGCTGAAAAATTTGTTGGTGTTCGCTCGAAGCAGGAACCCACGACCTTGTGTATGCAAGGCGGGCATGCTAATTATTGCACCACCGTGGCTCATAGAAACCTTAGTTTTTATCCACTTTGCCTGAAATTGGGAATTTAGAGTTTTTTTAGGATCGTAAATAAAGGGTGGTTAAATTGTAAGGGCCGATGTTGAATGTGAACCACACCTAAAAGCCAACTTTTTTCCGAATCTTATTTGACATTTCTCTATTTCAGACTTACTCACTTTGAACCATGGAGAGATACACAATCCAACAACTTGTTAAATGGTTCCAAGAAATGGCAACGGTGGATGTTCAATTTTCGAAGAAAATCATCTTCAGTGATGAGGCACATTTTCACCTCAGTGGATTCGTCAATAAATAGAATTGCCGCATTTGGGCGAATGAGTATCCAAGAGTGATTGTCGAAAAACCAATGCACCACAAAGAGTGACTGTTTGGTGCGGTTTATGGGCTGGCGGCATCATCGGGCCGTATTTTTTGTAAAATGAGGCCGGTCAGGCAGATACTGTGAATGGTGTTCGCTATCGTGAGATGATAACGAAATTTTTATGGCCCGAATTGGAAGATATGGATGTGGACGATATGTGGTTTCAGCAGGACGGTGCCATTTGCCACACAGCTAACGAAATAATGGCTCTTTTGCGCAACAAATTCAATGACCGTGTTATCTCACGTATTGGCAATGTCAATTGGCCGCCAAGATCATGTGATTTGACACCGTTGGACTTTTTCCTTTGGGGTTATTAGAAAGAAAAGGTGTATGTCGATAAGCCAGCAACAATTCAAGAGCTAAAGGATGAGATAATTCGACACATTAACGGCAGAGAACCCCCATTATGCCTCAGCGTCATCGAAAATTTGGACCATCGGATGAAGGTGTGCCACCGAGGTCGCGGCGCCCATTTGGCCTATATTTTGTTCCATAAATAATTGAGTAATACCAATATATCATAAAACAAGTAAGGAAAGTCTAAAGTCGGGCGGGGCCGACTATATTATACCCTGCACCACTTTGTAGATCTAAATTGTCGATACCATATCACATCCGTTCAATGTGTTGGGGGCTATATATAAATGTTTGTCCCAAATACATACATTTAAATATCACTCGATCTGGACAGAATTTGATAGACTTCTACAAATCAATAGACTCAAAATTTAAGTCGGCTAATGCACTAGGGTGGAACACAATGTTAGTAAAAAAATATGGGAAACGTTTAAATCTGAAGCAATTTTAATGAAAATTCGAAAAAGTTTATTTAGGATTTATCGCTCGATATATATGTATTAGAAGTTTAGGAAAATTAGAGTAATTTTTACAACTTTTCGACTAAGCAGTGGCGATTTTACAAGGAAAATGTTGGTATTTTGACCATTTTTGTCGAAATCAGAAAAACATATATATGGGAGCTATATCTAAATCTGAACAGATTTCAACCAAATTTGGCACGCATAGCTATAATGCTAATTCTACACCCTGTGCAAAATTTCAACTAAATCGGAGTTAAAAATTGGCCTCTGTGGTCATATGAGTGTAAATCGGCTGAAAGCTATATATTGGAGCTATATCTAAATCTGAACCGATTTCAACCAAATTTGGCACGCATAGCTACAATGCTAATTCTACTCCCTGTGCAAAATTTCAACTAAATCGGAGCAAAAAATTGGCCTCTGTGGTCATATGAGTGTAAATCGGCCGAAAGCTATATATGGGAGCTATATCTAAATCTGAACCGATTTCAACCAAATTTGGCACGCATAGCTACAATGCTAATTCTACTCCCTGTGCAAAATTTCAACCAAATTGGGGTAAAACTCTGGCTTCTGGGACCGTATTAGTCCATATCGGGCGAAAGATATATATGGGAGCTATATCTAAATCTGAACCGATTTCAATAAAATTTGACACACTTGACTATAGTACTAATTGTTCTTCTTGTGCAAAATTTAAAGCAAATTAGGGTAAAACTCTGGCTTCTGGGGCCATATAAGTCCATATCGGGCGAGATATATATATGGGAGCTATATCTAAACCTGAACCGATTTCTTCCAAAATCAATAGGGATCTATTCTGAGCCAAAACACATACCTGTGCCAAATTTGAAGTCGATTGGACTAAAACTGCGACCTAGACTTTGATTACAAAAATGTGTTCACGGACAGACGGACATGGCTATATTGACTCAGAAGTCCACCCTGAGCATTTTTGCCAAAGACACCATGTGTCTATCTCGTCTCCTTCTGGGTGTTGCAAACATATGCACTAACTGCTCCACACTGCTTCCACAGTGTGGAGCAGGGTAAAATTACATTAATTTCCTAAATCAAATCATTCAAAATCAATTCAAAATCAACATCGGCCCTTGAAATTTTAACCACCCTTTAGGTGTGCCGTATATATTGTGTATCGGTACAGGTTTTGATATAGCCCCCGGCCCTCCGATTTGGGGTCTAGATACTAGAACCACAATTAGATGTGCTGAATAGGCATAGTCCCCATAAGACTGATCTCTCGATTTAACTCGATGGGTTTCTAGAAACCGTGATTTTTATCCGATTTGCCTGAAATTGTAAATACATTGGTATTTTAGACCAGGGATCCGGAGCGGAGCGGAGCAAGCCCTTTTTTGCCGGAGCGGAGCGGGAGCGGCATTTCTAAAATCCGGAGCGGAGCGGGAGCGGAGCGGTTTCCAAATGAAAAACTGCTCCGCTCCGAATAAAATATTACTTGAATGAAATGTGTAACTTTGAAATTACACTGTGTATTTTTGTACGTACGTACATTGGGGAAAACACAACGTTTTTTTTAGTAATTGTTTTCAAAAACGGCAAATGTCAAAATATATCTCTAGTATGAGTTGTAAAAGTAACAACAGTACTTTCGATCAATTTCATCCCGTATTACTACAAAGATGTTTGTAATGAACGTCAAATAAATGCAATTAAACGATCTTATTTATATTTAATTTTTTAGTTTTCTACACTGAAAAAAATATTGTCGTGAAGTCAAAGATTTCATGTCCTTAGAATAAGAATGCAAATGTTGCTTAACATGGAAGACGCATTTCTCTAAAATACAGTTTTTTTCCTTGTCCAAAAGTCAATAAACTTTTGAATGAAGTTGTAATGTCCTTATAATTAAGTGATTTTACTTAAAAATGTGTATCATAACATGAAAGATAAAATTTTTGAGGTAAGGTCAACGTGACTTTAATAATTAAGAAAAATTCTTTTTTTTTCAGTGTAAGGACATTCACATTTGCTTTCCTATTGTACTATATACTAGCATTCTCTTATTTCTGATATTAGTTCTCGAAAATTTAATTAAAATTATGGATAGTTTCAATTTTGGTTGAAAAATGTGCGCATATACATTTATTTTAATTTTTTTCTCACATTGAAAAATAATGACTTGATTTGTATTATTTCATGTTATCTACTTTTTTTTAGAACGAACATTTCTTAAAAACGCAGTTCGAAAATGTATTTTTACAATAAAGGGGGAAAAAAGCGAAATTAGGTAACACTAGATCTGAGTAAGAATATTCGTAGGTATACCACGGACTGATTTCGATGGAGGTTGTTGCAAACATAAACATACACACACACATTACAAATATAACAAAACCTCTTCTACGTCTGTTGCAAAACAAAAGAAAAACTTTCGGAGAGTAGTTACTTCTACTCTGTGTATAGGCTTTCAATTCCAATCAGCGTTGCCGTTTTGGTCCGATCGGACCAAAATTGGTCCAAAAGATTTCTAATTTTTAAATTAGGTCCGATGGTCGGACCAAACAGTATTTGGTCCATTTTGGTCCATTTTCATAAATTTGGTTTCTATCACATATTAAATAGTAGATGGTGCACCGCAAAGAATATTGTCGGGAGGCCAAATATTTCACATGCTTAAAACACGAATAAGAATTTTGCTTAGAATAGAAGAAGTCTCTAAACTTTTCAATGAAGTCCATTTGTCCTTGTAGCTAAGTGATTCGACATAAAAATGTGTATCCTAACATGAATGAAAATTTCGTTTTAATGAAGTCAAAATGGATTTAATATTTCTGAAAAAATCTTCAAAATTAATAAAATGTTTCAACACATTGTTTTAAAGTCATTATACCCTAAACCACATAGTGGTTAGGGTATAATAAGTTTGAACTGCCAAGAAATGTGCCTACCAGAAATATTGATTTTAGACCCCATAAAATATATATACCGATCGACTCAGAATCACCTGACTCAGAATCCTGAGTCGATCTAGGGCTTGGTGTCCGTCCGTCCATCCGTCCGTCTGTCCATGTATTTGTTGTTCACAGGATTCCGGTCGCAATTATTAACCGATTTTGATGAAGTTTGGTACAGGGAGTTTTTTTGGGCACAAGGACGAACGCTATTGAATTTGGAAGAAATCGGATCAAATTTAGATATAGCTCCCATATATATGTGATGCCCGATTTCGACAAATGGGGTCGATTTCGACTTTTTTACTAACCGATCGTCGTCAAATTTAGCACAAAATAATCTTCTGTATCACCCTTTAAGTCTGAAAATTTCATCGAAATCGGTTCAGATTTAGATATAGGTCCCATATATATGTATCGCCCGATTTTGCCAAATTAGGTCATAAAACCCTTATTTATCAACCGATCTTACTCAAAAATTGGCTAAATGTAATCTTCTATAGCACTAACTGTATGTGCAAAAAATCATCGAAATCGGTTCAGATTTAGCTATAGCTCCCATATATGTACCTCCCGATTTTTCTAAATAAAATAAAACTCCATTGAACAAATCATACAATGTTTGTACTATAATTTTCTCGAAGAGGAGCGTGGAGCGGAGCGGAGCGTGGAGCGGAGCGGAGCGTGGAGCGGAGCGGAGCGATTTTTTTTCTCTCGGAGCGGGAGCGGAGCGGAGCGAAAAAAACGGACCGCTCCGGATCCCTGTTTTAGACCCACAAAAACGCGTATAGATTTTAGTTTTTATCAGTTCATTTGGTAAGGCCGCTCTACTTGGGGGTACAGAAAGTGCGCTGATCATTAAAATGGCTGGAAACTGAATGAAAAATTTCCAAAGTTTACTTCTCGTAATCATTTAAGTAATGGGGGTAAAAATCTACAGATTTTATATTTCAAATCAAGGCGTATTTCATAATTTTCTTGCACTCTTACAAGCGATGTTTATGATTCCCCTAAAACTCAAACAAAAATGGTTCTTAGAAATTCCGAATCTGATATAGTATTCATAGGTAAAATCTTTAATTTTTTTTTTTGGGAGGTATACTGGTTGAACAGATCTGATTGGGAGAATATCTGTCATCAAAGGAAACTATTATATTTAACTCATGGTAGTGGGTATTTAAAATTCGGCCCAGTCGAACTTACTGCTGTATATACTTGTTTATGTATACCTTTTTACATTAAAATGCGCTCTCCCTGATTTTGTTGCTACCATTACCCAGCGGGAAATGGAAGCGACCTGGAATCGATGATGGAAGTGCTGTCCGGGTAGCTATAAGGCCTGGGCGCTGCATTACGTGTTCATTTCAAAATAACATTGGATTGGATTGGAGACCAAGGCCTTGCCTCTCGCTTCTATTCGTATGCCTTCTAGAGGTGGTGTCGTCGATGCCATGTTATCAGGCCTTCATACTAAGTACAAAAATCATGCCTTCCAAAGAAGGCCCTCAAACAGGCCTGGCCAGGAAGGCGTAAAAGAAAGCGTGTAAAAATAAATATTTTGAAGGCAAGGTTGTCTATGAACTGAACATTTGCCCTCATACATTTTACGTTAGAATTTAATTTGACTTACTTTTCCTATACAGTTTATCTTCTTTTTTTGATTTTAATATTTACCTCAAGTGTATTTTTATTTTTCTGCTCCGTCGGGATTTGAACCGAGGTCCTCGTTACTGGTAGTCCTACACTCATCCACTGGCCTACGACACATTTATGTGATGTGGGCGCCAAAAGGTGAACTTAAGCTACACGTGAGGTCATTCCGCGTTCCCTTCTGTTGGAAGTGAACGTATAATGGGTATCGGATCTTTTATATGTTACAGAGAATGACTTCTAGAAGGCCAAAGTTAGGAGTAACTAGACATAAGCAAATTAATAGCTTGGCAGCCAACAAATAATGAGTATGGGATCATTGGTGGGTTCGAACAGATTCTACTATAGGCAAAGTTATAGATTTTTGTTATTATTAATTTAATTATTAATTATTTAGAAAGATTTATGTTTATTTATTTAACCGCACTATAAAAATAAGTAAATACGACCGGAATGTCAGGCAGGCCGAGTCTTATGGACCATCCACCATGTATTACGAAGAAAGTTCTACTAAAGACAAGGTATCTTAAAACCTCTTAACATTGCCTTAATGTAAAGGGTGATTTGTTAAGAGCTTGATAACTTTTTTTTAAAAAAAAACGCATAAAATTTGCAAAATCTCATCGGTGAAACGTTAGATTGGTCCATGACATTTACTTTTTGAAGATAATTTCATTTAAATGTTGACCGCGGCTGCGTCTTAGGTGGTCCATTCGGAAAGTCCAATTTTGGGCAACTTTTTCGAGCATTTCGGCCGGAATAGCCCGAATTTCTTCGGAAATGTTGTCTTCCAAAGCTGGAATAGTTGCTGGCTTATTTCTGTAGACTTTAGACTTGACGTAGCCCCACAAAAAATAGTCTAAAGGCGTCAAATCGCATGATCTTGGTGGCCAACTTACCGGTCCATTTCTTGAGATGAATTGTTCTCCGAAGTTTTCCCTCAAAATGGCCATAGAATCGCGAGCTGTGTGGCATGTAGCGCGATCTTGTTGAAACCACATGTCAACCAAGTTCAGTTCTTCCATTTTTGGCAACAAAGAGTTTGTTAGCATCGAACGATAGCGATCGCCATTCACCGTAACGTTGCGTCCAACAGCATCTTTGAAAAAATACGGTCCAATGATTCCACCAGCGTACAAACCACACCAAACAGTGCATTTTTCGGGATGCATGGGCAGTTCTTGAACGGCTTCTGGTTGCTCTTCACTCCAAATGCGGCAATTTTGCTTATTTACGTAGCCATTCAACCAGAAATGAGCCTCATCGCTGAACAAAATTTGTCGATAAAAAAGCGGATTTTCTGCCAACTTTTCTAGGGCCCATTCACTGAAAATTCGACGTTGTGGCAGATCGTAAGTCTATTCATGATGAAATGTCAAAGCATACTGAGCATCTTTCTCTTTGACACCATGTCTGAAATCCCACGTGATCTGTCAAATACTAATGCATGAAAATCCTAACCTCAAAAGAATCACCCTTTACACGGAGGTATATTAAATACCTATATAAGCTAAATCAGTTCTTGATCGGTTAACATAAAAATTTACAATTTCGATTGGATCGTATGAAATATGCCCCTGCAGAAGCGCCGGAAACCAAATATGGAAATTGCTTAGGCAGGTAGCCTCTACTTGCTAGTGCCCGTATAAATAAGTTTATTGTAATTTGTAATTATAATAAATTAAATAATAAATAAATAATGTAAATTGCTTTTTATGGAGGCTATATATATCTTTGGAACGATATGGGCCACTTTTGCATCGTTGTTAGAGGCCAGTTACTAACACCACGTACCACATTTCAACTGGATCGAATGAATTTTTCATCTCCAGAAAGCGCAGGAAATAAAATCGGGGGATCGGTGATAAAATTGTCTCCTCCAAGAGGATCGTGGGCTACACCTAAATGTGGTCCGATATAGCTCATTTGCAATACCATCCGACCTACATAAATAGTAGCTACTTGTACAAAGTATCCTGTCGCACAGTGGGGTATTTGACCCCCAAACTGGTATTAATTCAAGGGAACAACCGATTTACATGAAATTTGGCAAAACGTTTGCTCTTGTTAATAGTAGTATCTCTGTCAATTTTCAAAGAGATCGTGTCAGGTATATATATAGTGTCAGGTATATATCGTCCGATTTGAGTTTATATCCCTATTACTCAGCCAATTTTTTGAAATTTTGAACAAACTTTTTTTTTTGAGTGGCAAGCACTTTTACTATATTCAGTTCAAACGTGATCGGAGTTATATATACCTACCCATATGTACAGGGTGGCTGATATGTAATGCAACAAGTGCTATACTTTTTATTTTTTTTTAAATTTTATTTTTCAATAACAAGGGAGAACAAACTATAGTGACCATTTAGAGATAAAACTGCACATATACAAACAAACAATAATTGAAAAAAGTTTCATAATCTTAAACTAAAATCTATTTTATTTAAATTTAGTACACGAATCTTTGAAATGATCGTGCCTATATCAAAGTTATAGGACCTTAAAGTAAGGCCGATTTCACTTAATATAAAGAAGAAAAAAAATGATTTAAGTGAATAATCTTTTAATTAACTGTGATATTGAACCCTTGTATTAAAGATAAAAAAACTTCAAAATAGGCTAATACTTATTTGGAGAATTTTGCATTTTTGGTTAAACATTTATTTGAAAATCCGAAAACATTTGTTGCATTAAAATGTATTTTTTATTCGAAATTTATTTATAGCTGTATACCTGTGTTGATATATCGCAAAAAGTGAACGAAAATTCAATAAATGAGACCTGTATCCTAGCTTTAAATTCACAGAGCCTAGATCTAGAGCTAGTTAACTTCCAAAAAGTGACTTTATATTAAAAAAAAAAAAAAACAATATTTCAGATTCAATAACGAAATCCTTAAGGAAAGTTCAAAAGATTTGAAGTCAAATAAATTATTCTGTGTGTATGTTCTCACAACAACATTACAAAACTGTAATATAACAACAACAAATAATATATGTTAGAAGACAAATAGAAAAATATCACGATCAAAACAAACGTATAAAGTAAAACCAATGGAAAATATGTGGGTAAATTGATCTACAACTAACTATATGTCCAACTTAATCCCAAAAATAAGTAAATTTTAAGACATCGTCAGAAATGCTGTTTCGAATACAAAACTTCACTTTTCTGATTTGTTTGTTCCTATGGTGGAGGGTAAAAAAAATATATTCTATTTTAAATACATTGGAAGGCGGGGAGCGATACTAATTTCCAAATTTCTGGCAAATGGATGAGAATAGCGCATTAAATGCTCTAGAACTAAAATCAACAACTATATCTAAATATAAATCATCTTGCGAAATAACAGAAAATTCTAATTTTGGGGCAAATCGGATTAAAACCGTGTCCTGTTAAAAATGTTGATACAAATGTTTGTTTGATGATTATATAAAAAAACTGATTTTTCATTCTTATAACAACAATGTAGGTCCTTCTTTTTCGAATTCCCAAAGAAGGCACAGAATAATGTTTGCGGGCATTTTTTAGAAAGGAAGTGCAAGGCATTTTAGCATGCATGATAGGAGAAGGCATATGGGAAGGTGTTAAGGATCCCAAAATCATGGGTTAAGAAGGCATGATTTTTGCGGTACTTCGCAATTTTCCCGCTGGGTAAATAAAATCATTTATTGTTAAGTCAAAGTACCTACACATGAACACAGACACATATTCACTCACCGATCTATATAACACTCGCATAACATCCATACCCCATAACATATATACACATACCCCAACACAACTATTTCCAGTAACACATTACCAGCATCAGTGTAAAAACTACAAAACATAAAAGTAAATACATTTTTGTTTTATTAATAGTTATAAACATAAAAATGTACTCTCTGTGAAATGTTCGTAATATATCTAAAAAAAGAACGATGTTGGAACCACATATCGAGGCGAAAGGCAAACCATTGTAGGGCGTAGGGATATATATGAAAATTACAGAAGAAGAATAATAACATCACTCATACGCTCGACTACACCGTCAGCAGAACAATCATCAGACTGACTGAGTACTGAGTGAATATTTCTTTTTTGAATGGTAAATACGAGGTCTTTACATTTTGTAGCACTTGAACTGTTGTGAACTCTATACGGGCGGCATTATATTCACTAAACTACTAAACCATAAAGCAAACTAAATCCAACCCAAGCAATAACCATCAGTTACATTTGGCATTGTTCTAAACTTTTGGGAGATTTTTAGGGGGAGTTTGTTTTTATTAGAAAAAATAAATAAACGAACCTTTTGAATAAATATTGGAGGGATAAATTCGATTTAGATATATACGATTTAAAATAAAATATTTACTACGTTAAGAAATTAATGAAAGGGGGATAGGTTAGGTTTTAGCAGCCCATTATTTTAGTGTCACTTAGACTATCAGTGCGTTAGACTATTCACCACAAGTGATAAACTTTTCTCTTAATCAATGAATGCAATTCTATGTTTAAATCAATGACCTACTTTTGTAGCCGAATCCGAATGTCATCTAACACTGCGGCTCTGCTAACCATTGGACATCGGTTTATATGCGGTATAGGTCGCTATGCCCCTAGCAAAAAGAAGTCATTGTGCCAAGTTTCAAGCAGATAGCTAAATTCGTTCGAAAGTTAGCGTAATTTCAGCAGACGAACACGGACGGACGGACATTGTCTCAGACCAACATTTTGATGATTTACACAAGGAGCATAAGGTGGAAGATAAGAAAAAAATATTAGTGTTAGGATGGTGATGGATTTATAATACGTTTGTCACATTAAAATATCGATTTCAGGCTATATAAAGTATACATATTCTTGATCGGGGAGAAATTCTAATTTCCCAGTTTGACTTCTTGGGCTTCTAGAAGTCGCAGTTTTATACAATTTACATGAAATTCAAAATTTATTGGTGTTGTAAACCTACAGATGACGCGCCGAATATAGGGGCGTAGATCCAAACTTTGCTATATCCTCTATATAAACCGATCTCTCGGTTTGACTCCTTGGGTTTCTATAAATCGCAGTTTTTGTCCGACTTGGAAATCCGGAGGTATAATGGGTCCACAAAATCTATAGAATTAAGATTTCAAATCATATTGAAGACATAGTTTCATCGAATTTGTTGTGTGCTTGGACGAGAAGTTTAATATTCCTCGAAAACTCTAACAAAAATTAATGTTATAAATCACAAATTTGATCTAGTACTGGTTGAATCGATCTCCTTGGCCGAGTATCTGTCATCAAATACTCTTCCAAGCACTGAAAAAAAGCATGCCCAGTTCCAAAGATTTTGTCTTTACACTAAAGACACCTTTATACTTTTAAAGACTAATTCATTAATTTCGAAGAATTTTTCACAATTATTAAGACAAGTTGAACTCAGTCAATGCTAGGTTAGATTAGGTATAGTGGCAGGCCGATATTTCGGGCTTACTAAAATTATTCACTGTGGTGAACTTTCTCTCTCATCACTGAGAGCTGCCCGATTCCATGTTTAGCTCAATGACAAGGCCCGAGTTTGAACGGCGTTTCACATTGCTGTGGAACCACTTTAGAGAAGCTTGGACACGCTCAAAAATGTCACCCAGTGTTGCCAGTATTTTCTCCAAATTAGGGAAATTTGTTCGTGAATGGGGACGAAATTTTTGAGTTGGGTTCTAGAGGATTTGATGGGGGAAATTTCACAAAATTTGGGGATTTTTGTGTGGAATTTCTTTCGAGAAATCGGTTTATTCTTTTTTAACAAAATATTTCCTATTTTGTCAAAATTTTATTTCCATAGAAAATTTTATCAAAACTTTATTTCTATAGAAAATTTTTTCAAAAATGTATTTCTATAGAAAATTTTGTAAAACTGTTATTTCTATAGAAAATTATGTATTTTTTTTTAGAAAATTATGTTAAAATTTTATTTCTATAGAAAATTATGTCAAAATTTTATTTCGTTTTGTTTGTTATTGTTGATTTCTCTTCAATTATTATTGTTGTTTTTGATGTCATCCTACAATCTTGCAGTTTATAGGGCTATACCAAATAAATTTGACAAGCATACTTTCCCTCTGTTGGTTAAGCTACACTTGTAGTTTAGTCAATGCATGGTTTTAAGCTGAGATCAAAAACAACAATAATGATTGAAAAGAAACCAACAATACCAAACAAAACGAATGAAGATGGAGGGAGCACGCTCAAACCACATTCAAATCGACGATTTGAGTTTGGCAAAGGAAAAGAGATATGCCTACAAATTTGCTTAGACAATAGCCGAATCAAACCTTTTTTCGGAAGGTTAAAGTGTAGTTCCCTTTGAGTTGAGTGAATTACCCGAAATTATTCTGATAATTGGTTGATAGTTTTGCTGCAAGTAGAGGATGCTGATGAGGAATGTGGTAATTCCGAAACAGCTGCACATCCAACCATCTTGCAGTCTATAGGGTTTTGCCCAAATAAATTTAACAAGCATACTTTTCCTCTGTTGGTTAAGCTACAAAACAAAAAATAAAATTTTATTTCTATAGAAAATTTTGTCAAAATTTGATTTCTTTATAGAAAATTTTGTCAAAATTTTATTTCTATAGAAAATTTTGTCAACATTTTATTTCTATAGAAAATTTTGTTAAAATTTTATTTCTATAGAAAATGTTGTCAAAATTTTATTTCTATAGAAAAGTTTGTCAAAATTTTATTTCTATAGAGAATTTTGTCAAAATTTTATTTCTGTAGAAAATTTAGTCAAAATTTTATTTGTATAGAAAATTTTGTCAACATTTTATTTCTATAGAAAATTTTGTCAACATTTTATTTCTATAGAAAATTTTGTCAAAATTTTATTTCTATAGAAAATTTTGTCAAAATTTTATTTCTATAGAAAATTTTGTTAAAATTTTGTTTCTATAGAAAATGTTGTCAAAATTTTATTTCTATAGAAAATTTTGTCAAAATTTTATTTCTATAGAAAATTTTGTCAAAATTTTATTTCTATAGAAAATTTTGTCAACATTTTATTTCTATAGAAAATTTTGTCAAAATTTTATTTCTATAGAAAATTTTGTCAACATTTTATTTCTATAGAAAATTTTGTCAACATTTTATTTCTATAGAAAATTTTGTCAACATTTTATTTCTATAGAAAATTTTGTCAAAATTTTATTTCTATAGAAAATTTTGTCAACATTTTATTTCTATAGAAAATTTTGTCAAAATTTAGTTCTATGGAAAATGTTGCCAACATTTTATTTCTATAGAAAATTTTGTTAAAATTTTATTTCTATAGAAAATGTTGTCAAAATTTAGTTCTATAGAAATTTTCTATTTCTATAGAAAATGTTGTCAAAATTTAGATCTATGGAAAATGTTTCCAACATTTTATTTCTATAGAAAATGTTGTCAAAATTTTATTTCTATAGAAAATGTTGTCAACATTTTATTTCTATAGAGAATTGTCAAAATTTTATTTCTATAGAAAATTTAGTCAAAATTTTATTTCTATAGCAAATTTTGTCAAAATTTTAATTTTATAGAAAATTTTGTCAAAATTTTATTTCTATAGAAAATTTTGTCAACATTTTATTTCTATAGAAAATTTAGTCAAAATTTTATTTCTATAGAAAATTTTGTCAAAATGTAATTTCTATAGAAAATGTTGTCAAAATTTTATTTCTATAGAAAATTTTGTCAAAATTTTATTTCTATAGAAAATTTTGTCAACATTTTATTTCTATAGAAAATTTTGTCAAAATTTTATTTCTATAGAAAATTTTGTTAAAATTTTATTTCTATAGAAAAGGTTGCCAAAATTTAGTTCTATAGAAAATGTTGTCAAAATTTTATTTCTATAGAAAATGTTGTCAAAATTTAGTTCTATAGAAAATGTTGCCAAAAATTTAGTTCTATAGAAAATGTTGCCAACATTTTATTTCTATAGAAAATTTAGTCAAAATTTTATTTCTATAGAAAATTTTGTCAAAATTTTATTTCTATAGAAAATTTTGTCAACATTTTATTTCTATAGAAAATTTTGTCAAAATTTTATTTCTATAGAAAATTTTGTTAAAATTTTATTTCTATAGAAAAGGTTGCCAAAATTTAGTTCTATAGAAAATGTTGTCAAAATTTTATTTCTATAGAAAATGTTGTCAAAATTTAGTTCTATAGAAAATGTTGCCAAAAATTTAGTTCTATAGAAAATGTTGCCAACATTTTATTTCTATAGAAAATTTTGTCAAAATTTTATTTCTATAGAAAATTTTGTCAACATTTTATTTCTATAGAAAATTTTGTCAAAATTTAGTTCTATGGAAAATGTTGCCAACATTTTATTTCTATAGAAAATTTTGTTAAAATTTTATTTCTATAGAAAATGTTGTCAAAATTTAGTTCTATAGAAATTTTCTATTTCTATAGAAAATGTTGTCAAAATTTAGTTCTATGGAAAATGTTTCCAACATTTTATTTCTATAGAAAATGTTGTCAAAATTTTATTTCTATAGAAAATGTTGTCAACATTTTATTTCTATAGAGAATTGTCAAAATTTTATTTCTATAGAAAATTTAGTCAAAATTTTATTTCTATAGCAAATTTTGTCAAAATTTTAATTTTATAGAAAATTTTGTCAAAATTTTATTTCTATAGAAAATTTTGTCAACATTTTATTTCTATAGAAAATTTAGTCAAAATTTTATTTCTATAGAAAATTTTGTCAAAATGTAATTTCTATAGAAAATGTTGTCAAAATTTTATTTCTATAGAAAATTTTGTCAAAATTTTATTTCTATAGAAAATTTTGTCAACATTTTATTTCTATAGAAAATTTTGTCAAAATTTTATTTCTATAGAAAATTTTGTTAAAATTTTATTTCTATAGAAAAGGTTGCCAAAATTTAGTTCTATAGAAAATGTTGTCAAAATTTTATTTCTATAGAAAATGTTGTCAAAATTTAGTTCTATAGAAAATGTTGCCAAAAATTTAGTTCTATAGAAAATGTTGCCAACATTTTATTTCTATAGAAAATTTAGTCAACATTTTATTTCTATAGAAAATTTTGTCAAAATTTTATTTCTATAGAAAATTTTGTCAAAATTTTATTTCTATAGAAAATTTTGTCAACATTTTATTTCTATAGAAAATTTTGTCAAAATTTAGTTCTATGGAAAATGTTGCCAACATTTTATTTCTATAGAAAATTTTGTTAAAATTTTATTTCTATAGAAAATGTTGTCAAAATTTAGTTCTATAGAAATTTTCTATTTCTATAGAAAATGTTGTCAAAATTTAGTTCTATGGAAAATGTTTCCAACATTTTATTTCTATAGAAAATGTTGTCAAAATTTTATTTCTATAGAAAATGTTGTCAACATTTTATTTCTATAGAGAATTGTCAAAATTTTATTTCTATAGAAAATTTAGTCAAAATTTTATTTCTATAGCAAATTTTGTCAAAATTTTAATTTTATAGAAAATTTTGTCAAAATTTTATTTCTATAGAAAATTTTGTCAACATTTTATTTCTATAGAAAATTTAGTCAAAATTTTATTTCTATAGAAAATTTTGTCAAAATGTAATTTCTATAGAAAATGTTGTCAAAATTTTATTTCTATAGAAAATTTTTTCAACATTTTATTTCTATAGAAAATTTTGTCAAAATTTTATTTCTATAGAAAATTTTGTTAAAATTTTATTTCTATAGAAAAGGTTGCCAAAATTTAGTTCTATAGAAAATGTTGTCAAAATTTTATTTCTATAGAAAATGTTGTCAAAATTTAGTTCTATAGAAAATGTTGCCAAAAATTTAGTTCTATAGAAAATGTTGCCAACATTTTATTTCTATAGAAAATTTAGTCAACATTTTATTTCTATAGAAAAATTTGTCAAAATTTTATTTCTATAGAAAATTTTGTCAAAATTTTATTTCTATAGAAAATTTTGTCAACATTTTATTTCTATAGAAAATTTTGTCAAAATTTAGTTCTATGGAAAATGTTGCCAACATTTTATTTCTATAGAAAATTTTGTTTAAAATTTTATTTCAATAGAAAATGTTGTCAAAATTTAGTTCTATAGAAATTTTCTATTTCTATAGAAAATGTTGTCAAAATTTAGTTCTATGGAAAATGTTTCCAACATTTTATTTCTATAGAAAATGTTGCCAAAATTTTATTTCTATAGAAAATGTTGTCAACATTTTATTTCTATAGAGAATTGTCAAAATTTTATTTCTATAGAAAATTTAGTCAAAATTTTATTTCTATAGCAAATTTTGTCAAAATTTTAATTTTATAGAAAATTTTGTCAAAATTTTATTTCTATAGAAAATTTTGTCAACATTTTATTTCTATAGAAAATTTAGTCAAAATTTTATTTTTATAGAAAATTTTGTCAAAATGTAATTTCTATAGAAAATGTTGTCAAAATTTTATTTCTATAGAAAATTTTGTCAAAATTTTATTTCTATAGAAAATTTTGTCAACATTTTATTTCTATAGAAAATTTTGTCAAAATTTTATTTCTATAGAAAATTTTGTTAAAATTTTATTTCTATAGAAAAGGTTGCCAAAATTTAGTTCTATAGAAAATGTTGTCAAAATTTTATTTCTATAGAAAATGTTGTCAAAATTTAGTTCTATAGAAAATGTTGCCAAAAATTTAGTTCTATAGAAAATGTTGCCAACATTTTATTTCTATAGAAAATTTAGTCAACATTTTATTTCTATAGAAAATTTTGTCAAAATTTTATTTCTATAGAAAATTTTGTCAAAATTTTATTTCTATAGAAAATTTTGTCAACATTTTATTTCTATAGAAAATTTTGTCAAAATTTAGTTCTATGGAAAATGTTGCCAACATTTTATTTCTATAGAAATTTTTGTTAAAATTTTATTTCTATAGAAAATGTTGTCAAAATTTAGTTCTATAGAAATTTTCTATTTCTATAGAAAATGTTGTCAAAATTTAGTTCTATGGAAAATGTTTCCAACATTTTATTTCTATAGAAAATGTTGTCAAAATTTTATTTCTATAGAAAATGTTGTCAACATTTTATTTCTATAGAGAATTGTCAAAATTTTATTTCTATAGAAAATTTAGTCAAAATTTTATTTCTATAGCAAATTTTGTCAAAATTTTAATTTTATAGAAAATTTTGTCAAAATTTTATTTCTATAGAAAATTTTGTCAACATTTTATTTCTATAGAAAATTTTGTCAAAATGTAATTTCTATAGAAAATGTTGTCAAAATTTTATTTCTATAGAAAATTTTGTCAAAATTTTATTTCTATAGAAAATTTTGTCAACATTTTATTTCTATAGAAAATTTTGTCAAAATTTTATTTCTATAGAAAATTTTGTTAAAATTTTATTTCTATAGAAAAGGTTGCCAAAATTTAGTTCTATAGAAAATGTTGTCAAAATTTTATTTCTATAGAAAATGTTGTCAAAATTTAGTTCTATAGAAAATGTTGCCAAAAATTTAGTTCTATAGAAAATGTTGCCAACATTTTATTTCTATAGAAAATTTAGTCAACATTTTATTTCTATAGAAAATTTTGTCAAAATTTTATTTCTATAGAAAATTTTTGTCAAAATTTTATTTCTATAGAAAATTTTGTCAACATTTTATTTCTATAGAAAATTTAGTCAAAATTTTATTTCTATAGAAAATTTTGTCAACATTTTATTCCTATAGAAAATTTTGTCAAAATTTAGTTCTATGGAAAATGTTGCCAACATTTTATTTCTATAGAAAATTTTGTTAAAATTTTATTTCTATAGAAAATGTTGTCAAAATTTAGTTCTATAGAAATTTTCTATTTCTATAGAAAATGTTGTCAAAATTTAGTTCTATGGAAAATGTTGTCAACATTTTATTTCTATAGAGAATTGTCAAAATTTAATTTCTATAGAAAATTTAGTCAAAATTTTATTTCTATAGCAAATTTTGTCAAAATTTTAATTATATAGAAAATTTTGTCAAAATTTTATTTCTATAGAAAATTTTGTCAACATTTTATTTCTATAGAAAATTTAGTCAAAATTTTATTTCTATAGAAAATTTTGTCAAAATGTAATTTCTATAGAAAATGTTGTCAAAATTTTATTTCTATAGAAAATTTTGTCAAAATTTTATTTCTATAGAAAATTTTGTCAACATTTTATTTCTATAGAAAATTTTGTCAAAATTTTATTTCTGTAGAATTTTATTTCTATAGAAAATGTTGTCAAAATTTTATTTCTATAGAAAATGTTGTCAAAATTTAGTTCTATAGAAAATGTTGCCAAAAATTTAGTTCTATAGAAAATGTTGCCAACATTTTATTTCTATAGAAAATTTAGTCAACATTTTATTTCTATAGAAAATTTTGTCAAAATTTTATTTCTATAGAAAATTTTGTCAAAATTTTATTTCTATAGAAAATTTTGTCAAAATTTTATTTCTATAGAAAATTTTGTCAACATTTTATTTCTATAGAAAATTTTGTCAAAATTTAGTTCTATGGAAAATGTTGCCAACATTTTATTTCTATAGAAAATTTTGTTAAAATTTTATTTCTATAGAAAATGTTGTCAAAATTTAGTTCTATAGAAATTTTCTATTTCTATAGAAAATGTTGTCAAAATTTAGTTCTATGGAAAATGTTTCCAACATTTTATTTCTATAGAAAATGTTGTCAAAATTTTATTTCTATAGAAAATGTTGTCAACATTTTATTTCTATAGAGAATTGTCAAAATTTAATTTCTATAGAAAATTTAGTCAAAATTTTATTTCTATAGCAAATTTTGTCAAAATTTTAATTATATAGAAAATTTTGTCAAAATTTTATTTCTATAGAAAATTTTGTCAACATTTTATTTCTATAGAAAATTTAGTCAAAATTTTATTTCTATAGAAAATTTTGTCAAAATGTAATTTCTATAGAAAATGTTGTCAAAATTTTATTTCTATAGAAAATGTTGTCAACATTTTATTTCTATAGAGAATTGTCAAAATTTTATTTCTATAGAAAATTTAGTCAAAATTTTATTTCTATAGCAAATTTTGTCAAAATTTTAATTTTATAGAAAATTTTGTCAAAATTTTATTTCTATAGAAAATTTTGTCAACATTTTATTTCTATAGAAAATTTAGTCAAAATTTTATTTCTATAGAAAATTTTGTCAAAATGTAATTTCTTTAGAAAATGTTGTCAAAATTTTATTTCTATAGAAAATTTTGTCAAAATTTTATTTCTATAGAAAATTTTGTCAACATTTTATTTCTATAGAAAATTTTGTCAAAATTTTATTTCTATAGAAAATTTTGTTAAAATTTTATTTCTATAGAAAAGGTTGCCAAAATTTAGTTCTATAGAAAATGTTGTCAAAATTTTATTTCTATAGAAAATGTTGTCAAAATTTAGTTCTATAGAAAATGTTGCCAAAAATTTAGTTCTATAGAAAATGTTGCCAACATTTTATTTCTATAGAAAATTTAGTCAACATTTTATTTGTATAGAAAATGTTGTCAAAATTTTATTTCTATAGAAAATTTTGTCAACATTTTATTTCTATAGAAAATTTTGTCAAAATTTTATTTCTATAGAAAATTTTGTCAACATTTTATTTCTATAGAAAATTTTGTCAAAATTTAGTTCTATGGAAAATGTTGCCAACATTTTATTTCTATAGAAAATTTTGTTAAAATTTTATTTCTATAGAAAATGTTGTCAAAATTTAGTTCTATAGAAATTTTCTATTTCTATAGAAAATGTTGTCAAAATTTAGTTCTATGGAAAATGTTTCCAACATTTTATTTCTATAGAAAATGTTGTCAAAATTTTATTTCTATCGAAAATGTTGTCAAAATTTTATTTCTATAGAAAATGTTGTCAACATTTTATTTCTATAGAGAATTGTCAAAATTTTATTTCTATAGAAAATTTAGTCAAAATTTTATTTCTATAGCAAATTTTGTCAAAATTTTAATTTTATAGAAAATTTTGTCAAAATTTTATTTCTATAGAAAATTTTGTCAAAATGTAATTTCTATAGAAAATGTTGTCAAAATTTTATTTCTATAGAAAATGTTGTCAAAATTTAGTTCTATAGAAAATGTTGCCAAAAATTTAGTTCTATAGAAAATGTTGCCAACATTTTATTTCTATAGAAAATTTAGTCAACATTTTATTTCTATAGAAAATTTTGTCAAAATTTTATTTCTATAGAAAATTTTGTCAAAATTTTATTTCTATAGAAAATTTTGTCAACATTTTATTTCTATAGAAAATTTTGTCAAAATTTTATTTCTATAGAAAATTTTGTCAACATTTTATTCCTATAGAAAATTTTGTCAAAATTTAGTTCTATGGAAAATGTTGCCAACATTTTATTTCTATAGAAAATTTTGTTAAAATTTTATTTCTATAGAAAATGTTGTCAAAATTTAGTTCTATAGAAATTTTCTATTTCTATAGAAAATGTTGTCAAAATTTAGTTCTATGGAAAATGTTTCCAACATTTTATTTCTATAGAAAATGTTGTCAAAATTTTATTTTTATAGAAAATGTTGTCAACATTTTATTTCTATAGAGAATTGTCAAAATTTAATTTCTATAGAAAATTTAGTCAAAATTTTATTTCTATAGCAAATTTTGTCAAAATTTTAATTATATAGAAAATTTTGTCAAAATTTTATTTCTATAGAAAATTTTGTCAACATTTTATTTCTATAGAAAATTTAGTCAAAATTTTATTTCTATAGAAAATTTTGTCAAAATGTAATTTCTATAGAAAATGTTGTCAAAATTTTATTTCTATAGAAAATTTTGTCAAAATTTTATTTCTATAGAAAATTTTGTCAACATTTTATTTCTATAGAAAATTTTGTCAAAATTTTATTTCTGTAGAATTTTATTTCTATAGAAAATGTTGTCAAAATTTTATTTCTATAGAAAATGTTGTCAAAATTTAGTTCTATAGAAAATGTTGCCAAAAATTTAGTTCTATAGAAAATGTTGCCAACATTTTATTTCTATAGAAAATTTAGTCAACATTTTATTTCTATAGAAAATTTTGTCAAAATTTTATTTCTATAGAAAATTTTGTCAAAATTTTATTTCTATAGAAAATTTTGTCAAAATTTTATTTCTATAGAAAATTTTGTCAACATTTTATTTCTATAGAAAATTTTGTCAAAATTTAGTTCTATGGAAAATGTTGCCAACATTTTATTTCTATAGAAAATTTTGTTAAAATTTTATTTCTATAGAAAATGTTGTCAAAATTTAGTTCTATAGAAATTTTCTATTTCTATAGAAAATGTTGTCAAAATTTAGTTCTATGGAAAATGTTTCCAACATTTTATTTCTATAGAAAATGTTGTCAACATTTTATTTCTATAGAGAATTGTCAAAATTTTATTTCTATAGAAAATTTAGTCAAAATTTTATTTCTATAGCAAATTTTGTCAAAATTTTAATTTTATAGAAAATTTTGTCAAAATTTTATTTCTATAGAAAATTTTGTCAACATTTTATTTCTATAGAAAATTTAGTCAAAATTTTATTTCTATAGAAAATTTTGTCAAAATGCAATTTCTTTAGAAAATGTTGTCAAAATTTTATTTCTATAGAAAATTTTGTCAAAATTTTATTTCTATAGAAAATTTTGTCAACATTTTATTTCTATAGAAAATTTTGTCAAAATTTTATTTCTATAGAAAATTTTGTTAAAATTTTATTTCTATAGAAAAGGTTGCCAAAATTTAGTTCTATAGAAAATGTTGTCAAAATTTTATTTCTATAGAAAATGTTGTCAAAATTTAGTTCTATAGAAAATGTTGCCAAAAATTTAGTTCTATAGAAAATGTTGCCAACATTTTATTTCTATAGAAAATTTAGTCAACATTTTATTTATATAGAAAATGTTGTCAAAATTTTATTTCTATAGAAAATTTTGTCAACATTTTATTTCTATAGAAAATTTTGTCAAAATTTAGTTCTATGGAAAATGTTGCCAACATTTTATTTCTATAGAAACTTTTGTTAAAATTTTATTTCTATAGAAAATGTTGTCAAAATTTAGTTCTATAGAAATTTTCTATTTCTATAGAAAATGTTGTCAAAATTTAGTTCTATGGAAAATGTTTCCAACATTTTATTTCTATAGAAAATTTAGTCAAAATTTTATTTCTATAGAAAATTTAGTCAAAATTTTATTTCTATAGAAAATGTTGTCAAAATGTAATTTCTATAGAAAATGTTGTCAAAATTTTATTTCTATAGAAAATTTTGTCAAAATTTTATTTCTATAGAAAATTTTGTCAACATTTTATTTCTATAGAAAATTTTGTCAAAATTTTATTTCTATAGAAAATTTTGTTAAAATTTTATTTCTATAGAAAATGTTGCCAAAATTTAGTTCTATAGAAAATGTTGTCAAAATTTTATTTCTATAGAAAATGTTGTCAAAATTTAGTTCTATAGAAAATGTTGCCAACATTTTATTTCTATAGAAAATTTAGTCAACATTTTATTTCTATAGAAAATTTAGTCAACATTTTATTTCTATAGAAAATTTTGTCAAAATTTTATTTCTATAGAAAATTTTGTCAAAATTTTATTTCTATAGAGAATTTTGTAAAAATTTTATTTCTATAGAGAATTTTGTAATAATTTTATTTCTATAAAAAATTTTGTTAAAATTTTATTTCTATAGAAAATTTTGTTAAAATTTTATTTCTATAGAAAATGTTGCCAACATTTTATTTCCATAGAAAATATTGTCAAAATTTTATTTCTATAGAGAATTTTGTCAAAATTTTATTTCTATAGAAAATTTTGGTAAAATTTTATTTCTATAGAAAATGTTGTCAAAAAATCTATATAGAAAATTTTCTCAACTTATGTTTTCTATATTACAATTAACTCCAAACTCGCATTTTCATGTCTCCAGCATTTGGAAGACGATCACCAGTCTCTTGGTGTTCCAAATCTTGATGTTATTGCAGCTTGCTGGATTATTATTACTGATTTTCTACAGCAGAGCCCTTTGCTTTATTTTTGTTTTCAAAAAAAAAATTGTCAAAAATGTGTTGGGGTTTTTTGTGAGGAATTTAAATTTATATTGGGTATTTTCGGGGAAGAAAACATTATAATTTGTGGACAAGAGCCAGAAAAATACTGGCAACCTTGATGTCACCAGCATTACTGAGTGGGGATAATCCACGGCTGAAAAAATTTTTTGGTGTTTGGTTGAAGCACGACCCTTTGTATGCAAGCGGGGCATGCTAACCATTGCACAACGGTAGCTTCTCTTAATCAAACAAAAATTTTCTTTAATTTTAGGTACCAAATTTTAAGTCGAAATACTTAATTATAAGGGCAAACCGACTTTATAGAAAATTTATTGTCTCTTGGTCAAGGAAAAAAACTTTATATCAGAGAAATGTGTCTTCTTTGCTAAGCAAAAAACGCATTCGTATTTTAAGGACATGAAATCTATTTTTGTCATATATTTTTCTAATTTGAGTTTGATAGAAACAGTATTCATATCAATTGCAATGCCTTAAGTTTTATTATGTCAAAGTTTCGCAACTTACAATCATAAAGCATCACCAACTTGAACTCTCACTTAGAGTACATTTATGAATTTTAAATTGCCACATCAAAAGCGAACTTTTCTTAAAAAACAGGCTTTTCAAATTTTACTTTCTTTGAAGATGCATTCGCAAAAAGTGAGTAATGAAGAAAATTAGATCAAGTACGCCCACACAAAGAAATAACGAAACATTGTACAAGGTAAACTTTCCCCTTAGTGTTGTTCAAAACTTCATAGCCTAGTTTTGCTTTTTTGGCATTGGATTAGATGGGCAAGATAGCAGTTGTAATCTGAAATGTGGAGTTTAAAATTGAGAAGATTTTTCATCTATGCTTTCTTGATTTCTCTAACTCTTTTTTTTTATTTTATAATATTATTTTAATATACATATTTAAACCTTTTTATAGCTACTTGTTGTTATTTTCTTCTTTTCTACAAAAGGCCGATTGTTTTAGGCATATACACTCGAACACACACACTTATATACAAAAAATTATTTTGTATTTTTGCCAAAATATCCAACTTTTGTTTTTTTTTTATTGTGTTTTCCATTGAATTTAAACGGATGTTTTCGTGGTGGGCTAGGTTATTTTTTTTTCAAGTTTCTCCTTTTTTCAAGGATTTTTTTCATTCTTTGAACTTTTTGAGTTTCATAACATTTGTTGGTTGGTTGTTTGTATTTTACTTTTTAACTTGTTGTTGCTGGTGTTTTTTTTTTTATTTTATTTGATTTGGCTACTTTTGGCTTTCAAATAAAAAACAAAAAAACATGACCGGGGTTTGAGGTTAATATTAAAAGCATACTGTGTCTTTTTTTTTTTGGCTTTATTTGTCTGCCTTTTTTCTGGTATCAAGAAGCTTACATGGCTAGGCAGTCATTGCATGGGTAGGCAGTTGCCAACATCTGACACAAAAATCACATCCAATATCCTCCGACTTTTGCACTAGAAAACTTTCACGTTTCCGTTTTTACGCTGTTAGTTAAATAACGTGTTACACATTTTAAATATCCTTGAATGGCGGGTGGTGGTGGTGCTGGTGATACATAAATGAGGCACAGTGGTGGATGCACCAAAAACACGAAACAAATGAATCCGTCATAGAAGAAATTGAAAGAAAATTTTTTTCGAGGTCAACTTTGCTTTAATAATTCCGAAAATTCTTAAAATTTAATGAAATCGTCTTAAATTTTTTAGACTTTTTCCATTTTGACAGCAAAACAAAAAAGCGTTTGCAAATAGGACATTTTTTTCAACACTTTATTTTAGAGACTTTTTTAGTAGAGACCGAATTTGGGAATTTAAATTGTCGTTAATATGATTTTAAAGGACTCTGATAGCACATGAAGAAAAGAACCTGAAAAAATGAATAAATTAAACTTTGTTTCTTAGAACTAAGTATGCAAAACAAACATTTAAAAGAGAATTGACTTAAAATACCACTCAATTTAGAATTTCAGGCATTTTGGCATTATGATATCTATAAGCCCAAAAAAATTGTGAGTTAGATGTAAAAGAGCACACATTTTGTTTTGATTCAATCACAAAATTAATTAATTTAATTAATTTTTTAATGGAAGTGGCTTCAATCACATAAATGATAGTATCAATAGTATAGGCTATAAAAAAATACTTTATTAAGCAATTTATTGATTTCATTTGCAAAAACATTTATTATTTATACCCTAAACCACATAGTGGTCAGGTTATAATAACTTTGATCGGCAAAAAATGTTCCTACCAGAAATTTTGATTTTAGACCCCATAAAATATATATCGATCGACTCAGAATCACCTCCTGAGTCGATGTAGCGCTTGGCGTCCATCCATGTAACATATTAACCGATTTTTATGAAATTTGGTTTGTGGCGTTTTTTTGGTACAGGGATGAACGCTATTAAATTTGGAAAAATCGGATCAAATTTAGATATAGCTCCCATATAACAGGTTGGCTGATAAGTCCCCGGTCTAACAAAGCAAAACACATTTTTTGTCAAAATTCGTTTTTATTATTCCTTCAAGTTCCCTTCAAGAGCGATACAACGATTATAACGACCTTCCAATTTTTCGATACCATTTTGGTAGTACTCCTTCGGGTTTGCCTCAAAGTAGGCCTCAGTTTCGGCGATCACCTCTTCATTGCAGCCAAATTTTTTCCCTGCGAGCATCCTTTTGAGGTCTGAGAACAAGAAAAAATCGCTGGGGGCCAGATCTGGAGAATACGGTGGGTGGGGAAGCAATTCGAAGCCCAATTCATGAATTTTTGCCATCGTCCTCAATGACTTGTGGCACGGTGCGTTGTCTTGGTGGAACAACACTTTTTTCTTCTTCATATGGGGCCGTTTTGCCGCGATTTCGACCTTCAAACGCTCCAATAACGCCATATAATAGTCACTGTTGATGGTTTTTCCCATCTCAAGATAATCGATAAAAATTATTCCATGCGCATCCCAAAAAACAGAGGTCATTACTTTACCAGCGGACTTTTGAGTCTTTCCACGCTTCGGAGACGGTTCACCGGTCGCTGTCCACTCAGCCGACTGTCGATTGGACTCAGGAGTGTAGTGATGGAGCCATGTTTCATCCATTATCACATATCGACGAAAAAACTCGGGTGATCATCAACACTTTGTTGTTTTTGGTCAAATGTGAGTTCGCGAGGCACCCATTTTGCACAGAGCTTCCGCATATCCAAATACTGATGAATGATATGACCAACACGTTCCTTTGATATCTTTAAGGCCTCTGCTATTTCGATCAACCTCATTTTACGGTCATTCAAAATCATTTTGTGGATTTTGTGATGTTTTCGTCGGTAACCACCTCTTTCGGGCGTCCATTGTGTTCACCGTCCTCCGTGCTCATTTCACCACGCTTGCATTTTGCATACTAATCAATTATTGCTGATTTCCCTGGGGCAGAGTCCGGAAACTCATTATCAAGCCAAGTTTTTGCTTCCACCGTATTTTTTTCCCTTCAGAGAACAGTATTTTATCAAAACACGAAATTCCTTTTTTACATTGTTTTTCACAATAACAAAAGTTGCTTCACAAAAGACGCTCATCTCACAAACTAATTGACTTACTGACGTCAAATTTTGACACGAATCATTTGAAGGTTGGTACTATATAAAAATAATATGCATTAAATACTAGAGACGCCATCTACGTGTCAGACCGGGGACTTATCAGCCAACCTGTTATATGTATCGTCCGATTTCGATAAATTGGATCAGATTGCGTTTATTTACTAACAGATCGGTGTCAAATTTGCCACAAAGTAATCCAATTGACCACCCCAAGTGTTCCAAATTTCATTGAAATCGGTTCAGATTTAGATATAGCTCCCATATATATGTATCACCCGATTTCACCAAATTTGGTCATAAAACGCTTATTTATCAACCGATATTACTCAAATTTGGCCTACTCTAATCTTCTATAGCACTGTCTCTATGTGCAAAATATCATCCAAATCAGTTCAGATTTAGATATAGCTCCCATAAATATGTATAGCCCGATTTTCCCAAATTTGGCCACAAATCCCTTATTTATCAACCGATCTTACTCAAAGTTGGCTATATGTAATCTTCTATAGCACTAACTAGATGTGGAATATATATATATATATATATATATATATATATATATATATATATATATATATATATATATATATATATATATATATATATATATATATATATATATATATATATATATATATATATATATATATATATATATATATATATATATATATATATATATATATATATATATATATATATATATATATATATATATATATATATATATATATATATATATATAAAGGGTGATTCTTTTGAGGTTAGGATTTTCATGCATTAGTATTTGACAGATCACGTGGGATTTCAGACATGGTGTCAAAGAGAAAGATGCTCAGTATGCTTTGACATTTCATCATGAATAGACTTACGATCTGCCACAACGTCGAATTTTCAGTGAATGGGCCCTAGAAAAGTTGGCAGAAAATCCGCTTTTTTATCGACAAATTTTGTTCAGCGATGAGGCTCATTTCTGGTTGAATGGCTACGTAAATAAGCAAAATTGCCGCATTTGGAGTGAAGAGCAACCAGAAGCCGTTCAAGAACTGCCCATGCATCCCGAAAAATGCACTGTTTGGTGTGGTTTGTACGCTGGTGGAATCATTGGACCGTATTTTTTCAAAGATGCTGTTGGACGCAACGTTACGGTGAATGGCGATCGCTATCGTTCGATGCTAACAAACTTTTTGTTGCCAAAAATGGAAGAACTGAACTTGGTTGACATGTGGTTTCAACAAGATGGCGCTACATGCCACACAGCTCGCGATTCTATGGCCATTTTGAGGGAAAACTTCGGAGAACAATTCATCTCAAGAAATGGACCGGTAAGTTGGCCACCAAGATCATGCGATTTGACGCCTTTAGACTATTTTTTGTGGGGCTACGTCAAGTCTAAAGTCTACAGAAATAAGCCAGCAACTATTCCAGCTTTGGAAGACAACATTTCCGAAGAAATTCGGGCTATTCCGGCCGAAATGCTCGAAAAAGTTGCCCAAAATTGGACTTTCCGAATGGACCACCTAAGACGCAGCCGCGGTCAACATTTAAATGAAATTATCTTCAAAAAGTAAATGTCATGGACCAATCTAACGTTTCAAATAAAGAACCGATGAGATTTTGCAAATTTTATGCGTTTTTTTTTTAAAAAAAAAGTTATCAAGCTCTTAACAAATCACCCTTTATATATATATATATATATATATATATATATATATATATATATATATATATATATATATATATATATATATATATATATATATATATATATATATATATATATATATATATATATATATATAATATATATATATATATATATATATATATATATATATATATATATATATATATATATATATATATATATATATATATATATATATATATATATATTATATATATATATTTCAGATTTAGATATAGCTCCCATACATATCTTTCGTCCGATTTGGACTTATATGGCCTCAAAAGCCAGAGTTTTGCCTGAATTGCTTCAAATTTTGCACAAGGAGTACATTTAATAGTATCGGTAAATGTGCCAAATTTGGTTGAAATCGGTTCAGATTTAGATATAGCTTCCATATATATCTTTCGCCCGATTTACACTCAAATGACCACGGGGGCCAGAATTATACTCCCATTTACGTGAAATTTGGCAGAGATAGCAGAATTATTATTCTAACTATGCATGTCAAATTTAGTCAAAATCGGTTCAGGTTATATATAGCTCCCATATATACGTACACCAGAGTTGGGGAAATGTTTTAGACTTTTTCATATTTTAGACCCAGTTTCAATGCGATTTTCCTCCAATCGACTGGATAGTTTCCACAGAGAATATTAATATTAAATATGATATTTAAGTGTGTCAAGATTGATCTAATTTGGTTCAGATTTAGATAAAGCCTCCATATATTCGTTCTTCCGGTTTATACAAATATGGCCAAATTCCTACACTTTACACAAAATTCTGTGATGATTTCCCCATATCGTAGTCATATCCAGAATTTCCACAGAACGGTTAAGTTTTAAATAAGGCTCCAAGTCGACCGACTTGACCAAATTATATATCACAACCCACACTTTACCACATATCTTGGCGAGATCTAACCAATACCCTTGTTAAATCGTCACTGATAAGTAGCAAAAATTGTAAATATTACTAAAATTGTCCTATATCTCGAATACATATGTATCGCCTGATAAATCATAAATGCTCTTTTGTACAATTGCATTAAAATTGCTCTCGCGTCATATTTCCCATATTTTTATTTTAACATTGTGTTTTATTCCAGGGCGTTAGCCGATTTCAATTTTAATTCTAGAGATTTTGTAGAAGTACAAAAAATGGTCTCCATTATAAGTATTTGTATCTGGAAAGGCAAACCTTTATATAGCCCTCCCAGCAAATTTGAAGTAGTTGAGATGGTAACACAAATGTTGGTCTACATGGTGGTGAAGGGTATAATATAGTCGGCCCCGACCGACTTTAGACTTTACTTACTTGTTTTTAATTGATTCTATTAAAAATTTTATTGATGTTGATTGTAAAACCAATTCACTTCTTTATTTAAAAACTTAACTATTTCCAATTAATTTCTTAACTGTCTTTGTGTTTTTAGTTTGATTAAAATATTGATTGTTTGAAATAAATTTTTAATTGTAATTAAAAAAAAAATCCACTACTTTTGTTTAACTGACTTTATCTTCCAAGTTTGATTACAAATTTAATTGTATCAATTACTTTAATTGGAAATATTTTTGTCTGTGAGGGCTATATCTTAAGATGGGCCGATTTAAAACCTATTCTACATATACTGAAAACAATATTAAAGATTAGCAACCCAAACCGATCATCCTAAATGTAAATTTACAAAATATTAATGCCAAATTTTTTGAAAATAATGAAATTTTAATTAAAAGAAAATTTAATTAAATCTTTGCTGCATTATTTTTGAAATTTGCGTCCCTCCGTAAAAGTCGAATGAACTATGGCAAAATTTCCGTAACGTAAAATAACACATTTGTTTTGGTTTAAAGTTCTTTTTGGAATTGAGAAAACATTTTTATACCCTCCACCATAGGATGGGGGTATATTAACTTTGTCATTCCGTTTGTAACACATCGAAATATTGCTCTAAGATCCCATAAAGTATATATATTCTGGGTCGTGGTGAAATTCTGAGTCGATCTAAGCATGTCCGTCCGTCCGTCCGTCTGTCCGTCTGTCCGGCTGTCCGTCCGTCTGTGGAAATCACGCTAACTTCCGAACGAAACAAGATATCGACTTGAAACTTGGCACAAGTAGTTGTTATTGATGTAGGTCGGATGGTATTGAAAATCGGCCATATCGGACCACGTTTACGTATAGCCCCCATATAAACCGATCCCCCAATTTGGCTTGGGGAGCCTCCCGGAGCAGCAAAATTCATCCGATCCGGTTGAAATTTGGTACCTGATGTTAGTATACGGCCTCTAACAACCATGCAAAAATTGGTCCATATCGGTCCATAATTATATATAGCTCCCATATAAACCGATCCCCAGATTTGACCTCCGGAGCCTCTTGGAGGAGCAAAATTCATCCGATCCGGTTGAAATTTAGTACGTGGTCTTAGTATACGGTCTCTAATACCCATGCAAAAATTGGTCCATGTCGGTCCATAATTATATATAGCCCCCATATAAACCGATCCCCAGATTTGACCTCCGGAGCCTCTTGGAGGGGAAAAATTCATCCGATCCGGTTGAAATGTGGTACCTGATGTTAGTATACGGTCTCTAACAACCATGCAAAAATTGGTCCATATCGGTCCATAATTATATATAGCCCCCATATAAACCGATCCCCAGATTTGACCTCCGGAGCCTCTTGGAGGGGCAAAATTCATCCGATCCTGTTGAAATTTGGTACCTGATGTTAGTATACGGCCTCTAACAACCGTGCAAAAATTGGTCCATATCGGTTCATAATTATATATAGCTCCCATATAAACCGATCCCCAGATTTGAACTCCGGAGCCTCTTGGAGGAGCAAAATTCATCCGACCCAATTGAAATTTAGTACGTGGTGTTAGTATATAGTCTCTAACAACCATGCAAAAATTGGTCCATATCGGTTCATAATTATATATAGCTCCCATATAAACCGATCCCCAGATTTGACCTCAGGAGCCTCTTGGAGGAGCGAAATTCATCCGATCCAGTTGAAATTTGGTACATGGTGTTAGTATATGGTATCTAACAACCATGCCAAAATTGGTCCATATCGGTCCATAATTATATATAGTTCCCATATAAACCGTCCCCAGATTTGACGTCCGGAACCTCTTGGAGGAGCAAAAGTCATCCGATGCGGTTGAAATTTGGTACATTTTGTCAATATATGGCCTCTAACAGCCATGTAAAAATTGGTCAATATCGGTCTTTAGTTATATATAGCCGATGACTTATTACACAAAAATTGGTCCATATCGCCAAAAATAATCTACCTAAACTTTATTTCCATAGAAAATTTTCTCAAATTTTATTACTATAGAAAGTTGTGTCAAAATTTCATTTCTATAGAAAGTTTTGTCAAAGGTTTATTTCTATAGAAATGTTTGTCAAAATTTTATTTCCATAGAAAGTTTTGTCAAAATTTTATTTTTATAGAAAATTTTGTAAAAAATTTATTTCTGTAGAAAATTTTGTCAACATTTTATTTCTATACAAAATTTTGTCAACATTTTACTTCCATAGAAAATTTTGTCAACATTTTATTTCTATAGAAAATTTTGTCAAGTTTTTATTTCTATAGAAAATTTTGTCAACATTTTATTTCTATAGAAAATTTTGTCAAGTTTTCATTTCTATAGAAAATTTTGTCAAACTATATTATATACGTATTTAGTCGGCCTTTTTTTGTTTAATATATACCCCGTATGGGCTAACTTACAATTTAGAAGACAGTGTTAAAAGTTTTACGATACCTTGCCATCGGCAAGTGTTATCGCAACCCAAGTAATTCGATTGTGGATGACAGCCTTTAGTAGAAGTTCCTACGCAATCCATGGTGGAGGGTACATAAGATTCGGCCTGGCCGAACTTACGGCCGTATATACTTGTTTTCCTTTAAAGTATCCGTTATAGTTTGGATTTTTAAACTGTAATTTTGTTGCATATCAATATCTTTATAAAGAGGCCACAAAAAGAGAATGAAAATTCAATAAATGGAATTTCTATTCTAATATTAATTCTATTGATTCTAGTTTTAAAGCCACATATGTCGCTAAGGTCCTTAAGGGAAGATCGATATCGTTGAATCAAAGTAAACTTTTTTTTGAGTGCAGGTCATTGGAGAATACACGGAAAAAAATTGACCTAAACCTAAATTTTAGGGCACGCAATTTATACAATATTTAGGAAAAATTTACAACAATGAAATTTTAATTAAAGGAAAGTTTATAATCTTTGCATTACAATTTGTTCTTTAAATTTAGGACACGAATTTTGGAAATTTGCCCCTTGTTTGTCTTAGTTATGACTTTGAACTAAGACAAATATCCTTTTAAGTAAAAAAACACATTTTCGATTTAAAGAAATTATCCTTAAATTAAACAAAGTATTGAATCATTAAATTTAAGATAAAAACGCTTCAATTATAGTCTAAGACTTATTTTGAGGATTCAGAATCTAAACCAAAGTTTTTTTTTTGTGGAATTAAGTAAATATTTTTTACTTTGAAGTATCTGTGCGTGAATAGTTTTATTAATATGTCGGAAAAAGAGAATGAAACTTCGATAAATATATCTAGCTTTAAGTCTAGGATCAATAAAGTTAAGATCCTAGACTTAAAGGTAGATATGTGCCTAAAAATATCCTCATTTTAATGAAGCCATATCCAAGCAAAATTTTTTTCAGTGTGCCTCTATATTTCCAAGTAGAAAATCGATTAAAAATTGCGGTTTCTAGATGCCCAAAAAATGAAATCGGGGGATCGATCCGTATTGGGGCTATGCCAAAACATGAACCGATAGACACAATATTTGTCACACCTATTAGTGAATCCAAGGATTGCAAATTTCAATGATTAATACCATAAATTTAATGAAAAAAAAAATAAAGATTACATACAAATTTAATTGAAATTTCTTTCGTTAAAAAAAAAAAAAATTCTGCACTGAAAAAAAGCATGCCCGGTTCCAAAGATTTTGTCTTTACTTTAACAATTTTGGTATTGATTCCGAGCCAAAAAAGCGGAGAATACAAGTAAGGATACTTTTAAGACAAAATTCTATTTTAAATTTGAGTTTTGTGTACTTGGAATTGGAATTTTTCGTTTTTTTTCAGCTTTTTTCGTCATATGCTATCAAAATCCTTTAAA